>NW_027115659.1:904327-912449 GCF_000696795.3 Halyomorpha halys | reverse complement strand
TTTATTTATAATTTCCCCCAAAAAAACGACAGGACTTTTTGAATGACCTGGTATATACAAACAAGTTTATATAATATTTTAGAGTTTTATAATGTACTAGCTTTGCCTGTGCCCTGCGGTTTCACCCCCGTTTATTTTTGATGATACTGTCTCAAACATATCAGTGGCATACCTCAATTTTTTTTTCATGCCTAAATTCAGTCTAGAAAATAATTTAAAAGTTTTAATTTTCCAAAAATAGAGAAAAATGTAAAGTGTATCTTTCATAAATTTAGTGGAAATCTACTATTATGACGACCTACTTAAGAAAACTTTTTATTGTACTGTTACTGCTCTTTTCCTATAGACCTAACGAGATGTTATACTACCTGCGCCTTTCTTAATAAGTGACAAATATAACACAGAATTTTTTTTTTTTAATTGGACTGTTTGCTTTTGAAGTTGGAGCGTTTGATCCAACAAACATCAGTTTTATGCAGTTATGTTACTGTTTAATTTATAATCTGGGGAGTTTTTCTCAACACAAGATAATAGTGTTATTTACTAGCAATATCTTTCCTTCATGACTGTTTTATTTATATAACATAGCTATTATTACTAAATTCTAGAACTGTCAATTGTACTAGAATAATAAAAAAAAGTTGATGGAAAGGCGGACGCAGTATAGGGCCCAGAGGTACTCCGTCTTGTTACGGTATGTCCCGTGGCTAACAGATGGTCCCAGAACAGATAATGCTCTGACTAGTACAAGCACCCAAGGGGGTTGAAGGACTATCTATCAGGTTTGGGTAATCAAAGCTCCTCATACATTATGCACAGTTTTCAATTACGTCTGGGCCTTGAGGGTCATAGGGCCGTCTGGGATGCTTTTCCTTATATCACAAGTTTTGGAATGAGCTCAATGTGAGAGTAAGATTGCAAGAAATGTCTGGGATAACGTTTGAAGAAAATTTTAATCCTTTTTTTATCTAATATTTGTATTACCTTTCTTTAGTATCTTCATATATATGTGTGTATATTAATTCTGTACTTAGGTATATACATTTTTTAAAATATATTTTATCTTATTTATTTATTATTATTTTACGTTTAATTTTTTTTTATTGCAAAAAAAATAAAACCTTTAGCCTCTTGTTTGTTTTTGTGATAAACATTTCTTTTTCTCAACCATATTTATTAATATTATTATTATTATCAAGATAAATCATTTATAAAACTTTATAACATAAAAAGTTACAAGAATGTACTAAATTTGATTTATGTGTATATTATAATATTAATTATTCGAATAAAAATTGACTATGATCTCCTGGGAAGACCAGTCTAGCCAAATTTTGGTGATTACAATCTGCGATATTAATGAAAGAACATGCCTAATTTTATGTTAGTCAAAAAAAAAAAATCTTTTAATGTAAACCTTCCGTCTGATTCTCTTAATATGACGTTTTAGTGAATTATTGTTAATTACTGAGTTACAAGTTTTAGCTATTTAAGGTTAACGCTATTGAATTCTCATTTATTACATCTAGTAAAGTTGGCTTTGATATTCGAATATCCGCTTAGCTAATGAAAATATTTCAATGAAACTACAGCTTTATTATGATCAAAATTCTTTTAGAGCGGCATTTAACTTCCTACAATTTAAAAAAATAACCAAGTGGAGAAGATGGTCAGGGAATGCGGTCAGTAAAAAAAAAATAATTTTTTTGTGCGGACGTTTCGACCTGAGTTTTAGGTCTTCATCGGGGAGCTTGCGGGAGAGATTCTGGCTAAACTGAATTTTATTTAAGGTTGATACAATGTTTTAAGAAATCTAATAATTTATATTGGTTCGTCATTGTTTTACATATCTGTTTAATCATAGATTGATTCTCAATACTTTTAGGATACATTGTATATAAACGATTTAAAGGAAAAGATAATTTAGATCTATCTATAGCCTTCGATGAAGGGGAATACCTTGGGGAATGACTATAATGAAGTAAGTTTTAGTTTTTATGATTTTGTTCAAAAGCCACGTAATAATTACTTGATTAATTTACACCATTCAAAGAGCAATTAGGAATAGTTAGGTAGGTATATTAGATGAACGGGAATGCTAATTATGAGTAGGTATTACAGAGTAGCAGTTAGCAGTATTGGGGCGCCCTCTAAATTGATAGAGATAGGGGCGCGATCGGAATATGGACTGTAATTAAAGTAATTAACTATTTAGCGGCGTGCTGCTAACCAAATCCTCGGCCACCTCTCCTAATCCGGTTAGTACTCGGTCTGGACCACTAACGGGATTGCCTTCGTCTCTTTGTTCTTTTCTAAGCAGTTTATTATTGTGTGGTGACCTAATGAATAAATAATAATATTCTTTATTTATTCTGGGAGTAGTCCCTCCAGAATAATATAACAGGTGTCAACATTGGGGTTTAGAGCCTTAGAAATAAAACACATATTTTTTAAAGTAAAAATGAAATAATAAAACATAAAATATAATTAAAATAGTGAAACAAAATTAATAATAAACAGAATAAAAAAATTTAGAACAAATAAAATGAAACCATGTGTCATAACTTCTTATAAAAAAAAATGGAAAAGAATCAAAGACAAGTAAAAGGTAAAAAAATAAAATAAAATAAAAATAAAAAAATCCTCTAACAATTCATAAATCAATTCAAATAAAAGGGTATATTCTGATCGGTATAAATGAAATAATAGAAATACTAATAAAGTAGTGATAATATTGCATATTTTATTATTTAAATTATAAATATTTACAGATTCTTTATAAATGTTATGAAAAATCCAATAATATTTATGTTAAATGTTATCTGTAATATTTAATTTTAAAAAATTGACTTGTTGGTACTATTGAGTTGTAACATGACATTTGCATGTAGGTTTCATATATTTTTTATTTAGTTCTTAGGATTGGGTGTAAATATGTATTATTCCAAGATTTAAATATATTATTCACTAGGTTATAGGGAAGATCATCCTCCACATTATTCTTTATTAGAACTTTTGCACTTTAAAATGCTTTTCGGGGCCATTGCTACATCTTCAAGTATAAAGAAATTTTAAAAAAACTTTCTTATTAACTAGTGCTTAGTGGTAATAATTTCTTATTAATAATGCTCATGAACATTATAAAATTTCTAATATTCCCTAGTACTCTAGTCTTTATCAATTTGCCAGTATTTTATTACAATATTCTTCTCCTTACTTAATTCAGTTTTCAAAATATTGTGATATCAATTCATTTTACATTACTAACAATTTCAATGTTAGTTATTACACTTTTGACAAGTTTAAATACAGAAATAGATAAATAAAAAACCTATTAACCTACTAGTAAAACTTCATTAAAACTTGGGCACGGATTATTTAATAATGACCAATATTTGCATATAACGTTGACAAAAAAAAGATTAAATATTTATTAAAAACTTTTCTTGTCGTAATTTAAACAATCAACCGATTTTCAATTTTGGAGCACAATCATCTGTTCTTACATTCGTACATTCTTAACTGACAGCAAAGAAGAATGTAAGAATGCTCCTTTTTAGAAGGAGTTCTTGAATTAGTAATTTTAGTTGTAGTATTTTTCATCTATTACTTTTTTTTTTTTAATTGTAAAATGGTTAATTGTGACTTAAGTTGTATTTCGTAATTCCAATAAAACATTAAACTATATTAATAAAATTCATACTTCATTCTCAACTCTATATGAGTAGCCTCCACTCCGGTGCATGAGGCGAGTTGTTTCCAGAATGGTGCGTTGATTTTTTATTTGTTTTTCCAAGTATACAAATTGTTTTATTGATTTTTTGGATTGGCTTTGTACGAGGTATAACAGCTTAAGCGGTTATATATAAATGAAATGGAAATTTGATTAGAGTTAAATTTGTTTTATCGACTGAATCCAACATGTGGCAAATAATCATATTAAAAATTAATATCTTCATTTGGTTGCTCTATAGATTGGTGAATTCGCGATACCTGATTGGCTTAATTTGCGTTTCTTTCACATTTGTTATACTATATAAAAAAATAAAAATGCCAACTTTACGTTAGAAAATAATATTTTGATTAATTCACTTTTAAATAGTTGGGTTTTGGGTTAAAAACATCCTTAATTAACGGGGTGTATTTTAAAAAAAAAAAAAAAGTTTTTTCAAATTCAAGATTTCAAAGGACTGTAAATAGTTTAATACTTACCAATACTTAATAATCCCTTTAGAGCATTCTCTAAGCTTGTTTAATCCGATTCGACTTCTTAAAAAAAATCTTCAGTTTAGTTATTTGTTTCATAGAAGAAACATGACAGTGGTCCTACAAAATTGTTGTAATTTTAAGACATTACTGGAAAAAAAAATCAGCCGCTGAAGCAACTCGTGAAATTATTAAATATGAATAGGAAGATTTCCTTGATCAGCTTTGAGATACGACATTTAACAGTGGAGATACGACGTTGGAAAGGAAGAAGGGCTTCGGTCGACCATTAATAGGTATTGCTGAGGTTCTGCAGGAAGCTGTTCAGTCAAATTCGTGCACAAATACTCGCGAACTTGTCAGGGAGTGTAGTGAGTCGAAAGATAGTGTCAGTCGCCGAGGAAGGTGAAAAAGGATAGAGGACTGGTCCTTCAAGAACTTACTCCTCAGCAATCAGCTAAGAGGTTGGAAATTTATTTTAAAAACCCTTCTGGTATGAGATTTTACCGGTAGATTGTCACCTGTGATGAAAAGTGGGTTTACTGACGAAATCCGAATACCCGTTAGCAATAGCTAGATCGTGGTCAAACTGTTTTCCGGTTTCTGCTAGGGAGCAATTAAAAAAAAAAATCCATGTTTTCCATAATATGGAATTATAAAGGTGTTATTCATCACAAATTTGTTCCTTATGGATGCTCTATGAATTCTATACTGTACTCCGAACCACTGGAAAGATTTTTAATCAAATTTGATAATTTTGCGGAAGTTGAAATTGCGGTTCAAGAGTTCTTTGACAGCTATCCCAAAGAATCGTATCAACGAGGAATTGGCAAGCAGATGGCTAATGACCGTAGATAACAATGAACCACCCTTTGAGTATTAATTGTATTTTATATCAAAGAAATAATAATACAAATATTTGGTTGAAAAACGGTTTTTTATACACCCCATTATTAATTTTTCATTTGGTAAATATGTTTGTAGTATATTAAAAAAATTCTTCAACATTTTTATTGTCTTACACTGTTGATTTCGATCTTATAATAAAAACTGAATGTAATTAAATAACAGTAATAAAGAATAATATAATAAAAAAACAATGATTTAAGAGCCATAAAAATGGCCATTACAAGCCATGAAACTAATTCCAAGATGGACCTGTTTAGAGATGAAAATATGGCCGAAGTAAATCAGAAAGGATAAGAATAATAAAGTCGTAGAAGAATAAAAAGAATATAGGCGGTGGGGACAATGGCGCCTGGAATGTTTAAGTGCGGGCATTTGTACGGGGCTTGGCTGTGGAACAAAGGATGGCGGCTCTCAGTTAGCCTCCCCAGATTTAGTGGCCGTTTAAATGAGGACCCTCTGGAGCTGGAGCGATAAGAAATATTCCAGGCTTACCTCTAGCTTTGTCCAGAATCGTCCCTTGGGGACGTGGGATCAGCTGTGTCCTTGATATGTCCGCCAAAGGATCTTGTAGCAGCTCTTTTATCTATATCTTTCTGTACGCCATTACTTATATATATATAGTTTAAGAAAACAAAGATTAAACTTGAAAAATAGTTCAGGAGTAATTTTAAATCTCTTAAGTTTCACAGTATTGTTATATACATTAATAGAGCCAAAATAATTTAAGTGATTCTCAAGTAACAGATAATTTTCAAAAAACTGTTGCATCTCTGAAAAAATATTGAAATTAAAAATTCTGAATCTTTTTGTGTTACGTCGTATCCAAAACCACTATTGAAAAAAAGGTACACGCAAACATTACTGATCGAACTTTAATTTAACCCATTATCGTAGTTAAATTAGACCTTATGTCATAAAGAGCCATGAATTCTTTCGTTATGATCGTACCAGGTGATCTATTACTAACAGTTATTCCGATCAGGAAATGCTTAAAAAATAGTTTGCATTAATTTTTATTGTGTTTTTGGTTGGCATAAAAATTCACTCTTATAAAATTCTTGTTTAGTAAAAAAAAGTCAATAACGGTGGAGGAAAAAACAAAATTGGTATAAACAACTTTATTACCCTTTCATTTATTCCAATAAAGTATCATTAAAAAAAATTATAGTTACTAGTAAAATATTCGATATTAATTATTTTATTGTCCATTCATTTGACTAAAATATTAATTAAAACAGTTTTTTTTTTTTTAATTTTCAAGCATTGATCAAATACTTTTATTATTTTATTTGGTATTTTAATATTTTTATTAAATATCTAGGATATTAAAAGTAATATTTTAATCTATTTATGACCCTCTAGGGGCTGGAGTGTTAATAATTCTTAAAATCAGTTATATTTTCATATTTTAGTATTTAAAAACTGGGAACATTATTTAAATAAATCATAATTTTTTGATAAAGTGAAGGTAATCAGATATGCTTATTCTCTAAAACCCAGAAATCGTTCAACTTAAAAGAGTTTGATACTTTGTGGTTGTTTTCTGTTTTGAACTGTTCTAATACTGATAAATTTCATATGTCATAATATTTGTGTATTATAGCTATAACATTTATAAACCAGTAATTTTTTTTTTTTTATGATTATAAACTTGAATAATTATGAAACAAATAACTTCTGTATTTTTTCATCCAAATTTCTGGTTATTATATAAATTATATTTGTTTTTAATGTATAGATTAGTTGTAAAATATGTACTACCTCGCAGTTTTGAGTCCAAACCAATAATTTAAATAGATTTTAGAATAACATTAATACAATCGTCTTTTAATGCAAAGGTCTCAAACATTTGTGTTATTGAGCCGCCTCCGATTTAACTCTGTTCTTTCATAAATCATTATCGTATTTTTAATTAAGATTTTTCATTCCCTGAATCATGAACGTACTCGACTCCCATCTTGGTTTTCCTTAAATAATTTCCAACACTTACACTACGAGGAAAAAAAAATCTTGCCTGTCATGGTTGAGACAAATTTTTCAAGCGGCTACAAAGTATAAGAGTTGGGACTTGCTTTCATCATTTAGAACTTAGCTAACGGCCTCTGAGGAAGATCTTCCCCATGATAAATGAGTCGAGTGTAACCTTCACGAACCTGAGAGATCTACAAAAAATTATAGCCATTTGCTATCTAATTCTATCTGCCGTCCTTTCTCTTCTACTCATTATTTCTTCTTCATATAACAGATGCTTCAATTGATATTTGATTCCATTGAATAAGAACTCAAAGAAAACATAAATTAAATATATTCTAATATCTTCAGAAAGAAAGAAATACTTTATTTGTTCAGTAAAATGAACAAAATTCGTCGGGTTCATATTGCAAACGTAAATTTATAAAAAAGGAAACTTTAATTTATTATCTTTAAACAACTTCAAACACTTCTTTTATAATAGAATATATACTTTTTTATAATATAAAATTTTATTATCTCTCAATCACTCTATATGTAAATATTAGATAAAAAGAAAAGTAAATAAATAATAATATACATAAAAATAAAATAAGATAAGTAAAAACTATAACTGATAATAATTTGAAGAAAAAATTTACAAATTGCGAATAAAAATCCGTGGATAATAAATGAATATAATAACAATATAAATGAATTAAATAACAGCAAAATAAAAAACAACGAAAGAGATTAATTAAAAATAAAATCAATCAATTAATACAAATAAATTGTCATAAGCTTCTTATTTGAAGTAAATTTTATTCTTTACATTTTTTACTGTAATTTCAATAGTTTTCTATTCGAATTTCAAAATTCAAAATACTATAAAATATATGATTTCATTAGTTGAATTCAGATTGTATTTTGCATACTAAATGTTAGTATGACGTAGATTTTACGTATTTTTACCCAAACCTTCTTGTAAAGAGTTGGTAGAAATTGAAAATTAAAATATATTAATATATAGGGAGATGGTCAGGGTTGCGGTCAATAG
>NW_027115659.1:897111-900657 GCF_000696795.3 Halyomorpha halys | reverse complement strand
CTTTTTAGCCCTGATGAAGCCCTGCAAAGTGGGGCGAAACGTTGGAAAATAAATAGTTGTAAACTATTTTTGTTTCACTATTGACCGCAACCCTGACCATCTCCCTATATATCAATTTTTACGGTCAACTATACATACATATATAAAATATATTAATATTGATCCAAATTCAAAATAAATGAACACAAGGTTCCCTTCCAGAAAAATTCATATGTACTAATAATGTAACTGAGTACTTGAGTGCTAATTTGAATAATATTTATTTATAAAACGGACTCTTTTTTTTCAAATCTCGGATTTCTCATTTTTATTGGTAATATTTGAAGCAAACGTTTTCATTGTGATTCAGATAAAAGGATGCTTGCTCAACTTGTAAAGAACTTATCCGAATTAAAGGGATTTTGAATTAATTAAGTTAAATGGAATTTAAAATGAAGAGATGATAAAGTGGCTGAGGTTGAAAAAAAAACACGTACCGCCATAGTCCATGGAGGGTCAGGGGTTTAATAGTTTCTTGAACAACAGTTGTACAAGGAGGTGATTTGTTCATGATCACGCTCGACCGCTAGGTTTTTATTTTTTCAATTTTCAATTTATAAAACGGGCACTTAAGCTTTATGCTGAACTGGAGTAAGTATCTTTATCATTTTTAATTTTATTAAGCCCTGATTGCAGGTCTTGCTGTAAGCTGGTGTAAGAAATTTTTAACTGAATAAACTGGTCATGTGTATGGGCTCCTACGGAAGAAATGACTTTGAGTTGGGAAGTTTGGTAAGCCCCCAGGACGGTAGAAGTAAGAAGGGCGAGAAGATATTTGTTTGTCAGAGCCGACAGGCTACATGCAGTCGAGGGACAAACAAGCCAACATATGTTCCCATATACCTTCCATTCGACTCACGCAACTCCCAAACTACTGAGCCACTACTGTCTATATATACCGAATCGGATAAACTTGTCGTTCAGTCCAGTCATACCTTTTCATATAAATAAAAAAAATTTCCTTATTGAATATGTAATATTGATTCATTACTTATTTTTCATCTCCTTGACAGGACGAATACAATTGTTACAAATAGATCTCAGTTCCTTTCTTTATTAATGCGATTAATTTTATAAAAGTTACATTTTTTCTTAATTTTTTGAAAGTTTACAATGTTCCGTCACTTTGCGTATATACTAAATATAGTGTTTTGTTCTAATTTATGAATTGTTGTCAAAAAAAAAATTCGAAATGAGAATATAAAATAAATATAGGAAGGTATGGTGACGTTTCAAGTTAATGCACTTAAATTTAAATTAAATTAAGACCAAAATTTCATAATTTTTTATTCATATGAAAATTCGCATTTATAGGATTCAAAAGACCCGAAAATGTAACAAAATTCTAAAGTAATGTAAATTTTTTTTTTTACGCTCCGAGAACTCATTAGTAAGAACCTTCGGACTGAAGTATAATATTTCGCCAACTAATATCACCAAACAAAATTTTGTTGAAATCGGTGATCCCAGATTCTTGGCTTGTATGCATAAAATTAATGAAAAAAAAATTAACTCGTTTGTTTTATTTATTTCTAATATATATAATAGTGTGAGTTAATTTATTAAATACCCTCTTGAACATGAATTTTTAAATAAGTATTAGAAATAAATAATGTTTATTAATTTTTAATTTTTTATTCATGTTATTCAGGTGTGGGTTCGACTACCAGTTTAAAATTCGTCTAATTATCGTAGACCTTGTATGAAGTTTCTCTTCAATCTAAAGCTAGGCGTTACTTCACTTTTCATTGGATATTGGTTGTGTACTGTATGAAATTAATTGAAATGAAAATAATACGTTAGGTAACGGAAAGAGAATTTGTGTACAATCTAGAGGTTCGTTGAATAAGAGAGAATGTGAATTTTAAATACTAAATCTATTATAATTACTGGTATGAAGGGTGGCCGAAACAGAACATTTATGGTTGAGGTTAATAAAATTTGATGGAAGGCTACGAAAACCGCAGATTGATGACGATGATGGATAGCGATGGTGCGAATATGTTATAGAAGGAAGGTGACTTCCTTGTTCTGGCTTATGCTTCCTTTTTCTTGTTCTCCACGTTCCTCCATCTACCCTGTCCTCGGCTACTGGAGGGCTCTTCGGAAGTGTCTTTACTCACTTATGGTTTTATTTACTAAATAGATATTGGGTATGGATGAGTACTTTGTGGATTGGCTGAATTTTTGTGATTTGTTTGTGGCCGACAAGAAAATATTTCTGCTCTCTCTATTTTAGTTACATAAAGATTATTTTCTAATTAGAACTTGTGAATGAAACCCTTCCAGAAGAAGATATAACTTTAAGATAATTTTCTAATATTTTTAGATTATGAGCTCTAAGCATCTAATACCTACTGTACCGATATTTCACGTTTTCCTTTCGAGAAAATAGAAACCTAAGATCCCGAAATTTTTTACTTGTTACTTTGGCGAAATGTGCAAATATGTACACTAACGAGACTAGTCTCCCTTTTCTTCCCAATGGGACCAGTACACATTTAATGTAAAACTTCTTCAAAATTTTGTGCCTTTCTTATTCATCACATAAATAGTGAAATGAATATGCCTGCCCTTTGTATTTAATAAATTGTATCGCCTTTAGACAAATTCTGAATAATATCTCTACCATGTGATTCTTTCGTTTTGATACCCCATATAGATAGATACAATCTATACGTGGTTATATTTCCCCAGCCTAGATATCCTCTTGAATATATCCTGGAATCAATCACAATATCCATCCCTCCTATCCATACTCCTACTTGATATATATCCCTCCTTGGCCCTCTCTGCTTTTGGCCAATTTAATTAAGTGCCATTCGTCTTCTTACCCCAACACCTGTCCCTGGGGTTCCCTACCCTATAATATATTTATTGCAATTTTTTTTTCTGGACAGAACAAGAAGTAAAAAAGATCGTGTAGTAATGTGATCTATTGTTTGCTTGCTGTTAAATAATTGAGTTCAATTTATTGGAATACCACTCCACCAGTTCTTTTATCAGTACTATTGATCTAAATTCTCATCAAACCTTTTATATAGTACAACATATAATTAAAACAATCCTGATATGATACATTTACATTGTAATTGGATGTTTAAATTAAATTAAACATTATTGTCCTATATGAAGAAAAAACGCTTGCGCGTATTACTCTGGATTAAAATATTTGGTGCAGTGCACAACTTTCACTCACTAACTTACATCCCCAAGTTTTGTGTTGATTAGCTCGGTCGTGTTGAAGTTATTTCTATTTGTCTAATTTTTGAAGAAAAAGAAAAAAAAAAAGACCAATGAAGGCGAAAATTAATAACAATATTTTTTTTATTGTTCTGCTAACATAAAAATTCGCAGTATAAAAATCGTATGTCCAGTTTTTCTGAATTGTGTGGTGAGAGCAGTTTGATCAGGTTTGTTATTATTTTTTGTTTATAGTGGTACAACTATATTTATGTTGATATAACTTTCCTTATAAGGTCCTCAAAGAAAAAAATAAAATAAATA
>NW_027115659.1:857394-897056 GCF_000696795.3 Halyomorpha halys | reverse complement strand
CAGGGTTGCGGTAAAAAAAAGAACAAATAGTTTAAAACTATTTTAATGTCCGACGTTTCCTCCCACTTTACAGGTCTGCATCAGGGCTGTTCAAAACGAACGGTTCTTTTCCTTCTGTTCTAATAAATAAAAAATTAAAAAAAAATATGTTATAAATTAAATCTGTTTTACTACAACCCATGAAGGGTAGGGATACTCTTTAAGGAATGTCTATCGTTACTAGACCAACCACTGTGCAAGAAGCTGATTTGTTCATGATCACGCTCGACCGCTAGGTTTTTATTTTTTCAATTTTCAATTTATAAAACGGGCACTTAAGCTTTATGCTGAACTGGAGTAAGTATCTTTATCATTTTTAATTTTATTAAGCCCTGATTTTTATCCAACTAAAAATGCTAGACGGACCCCACAGGGCTGACTCACGAATGCAGTGAAAGATTATCTGCTACAACTGGATTCGAACTGGGTCCTTAGAGTTAGTAGTACAGTGCCTTACCATTGGACAACAGGCTCCCACTCACCATATGAAACTTCCACTTTTAAGTTGAGTATAGCGCATTTCGATTTTTCCAAGTATAATATCTCTATTTACAGGTTTTTTATATTTTTATATCTGTTTTAGATTTCAGTTTTGTTATTTTGTTTTCTAATACTTAGAAAATTTAATTTACTTCATTCATACATTCATGCTGCCCAAATACATCGGGTTGCTACATTACACAGCATACTGATCAATCCGTGACTGGACAAATATAAGTTACATATTTTTACATGATATAATATAATACATAGATAACATTTTTTTTTGTCTTCCACAGTTTTCTTTTACTTTTCTTTAATATAACAATTTATAACAAAAAAAAATTATTTTTTATTTGACGTATTTCTTAAATTGTACTGTAAACTGTGGTTACTTTTTGATTACCAGTATTTTTGGACGTTAATATTTTAACTTTACAGCTTGACACAAGACTTTTCAAACACAAAAAAAGGCAATCCTTTCCTGCCGGATCTGCCCCGCTAAGACCCCCGGAGAGCGACGGTCCTATATCACTTTTGAAATATTTGCAATACGGAAAAAATCTTTTCTTTTTTTTTTTCAGATGTGCCTGTATCTAAGCAAATATTTATGTATATATATAAACTAAACTTAAAATGGTGAAATTAATGAATTTTTTCCTTCAAAATAATCTACGCCCTTCATCATAAGTTAAACGATGATTATGACAATATGAATGGCTAACTTGGATAGGAAGGCCTATTTTTTTTTCATTTTGTGCTGAACTGCCCATCTTTTCCTCCTATCTGGACGATGGACATTTGTTTGATATGGCTGGCAGGTGTGGCCATATTTATAGTCGCAATAAACTGCCCTTTGGTAATAAAAGTTGGAGAAGCAAGCTCAGCAGGGCAGCCGTATTGTGAGCTTTAGTGCCGGCCACATTAAAGCATCATGTCGATATAGCCATAGGCGGTCTGGTTATTAGTAGTGAGCGTTAGGCTTGTACCTCATTCGGGATTTTGTTCAAAGTATAATCATGAATTATTCATGTTCCTTTCTTATTCATCTATAAAAAAATATTTTATTTATTGAAGCATTGTTTACTTTTAATATTTTTCTTAAGTTAAATAGGAGCACAAGTCGTAGTTTGAGATCATCATGTGATGTTTGTTAGATTTGTAGCATGATTTATAATTGGTGCATCCTCCATGTTTATATTTGGTCTCATTTACCAGAAATAAATGTCAAAGACGATAGAGTCATTCGTAATTGGAAGGTCTACAACAATAACCTACACCAGTAATAAGGCATAGAATATTATAATAAATTATATTATCTCAAAAAGTATTAGAACAACAGAGATTAGTTTGCTTTCAAAGGTAGAGAATATTTAAATAATTATTTATTTACAGCTAAAATGGACTAAAAGTTCTAAAACCTGGACTTTTTTCAGTCTTTATACATTGTCGCCATGGAAGTAAATTTTTTTGACAAATATTATTCTATAATATTTATCTTCATCGTTTATCGTTTATACATTTATGAACTAGATCGATTTTCTTCAAATAACGAAGTGGGTTTATAAAAGGCCAGTTGCTTACAAGCCAAAAATCGTGGCCCATCCCCACTCCGTCTTGGGGCAAAGAGGGTTCCCCTCGGAAAATATTTAAAAACTAAGTTGTTTAAAAGTGCATTTTGAGTCACTTCATTGCGCATTTAATTAATAAAATAGCTATTATAATAAATCGTCCCAAAATTAATGTGTGTTGCCGTCATCAGCTCAAACACAGCTGAAGTCCCGATTTTCTTTTTGATTCAGTTTCTCAAAGGTTGGGAAAAAAAAAATTCCAAACGTTTCAGACTTCTTCAGTTTTTGCCCATTTTGATTATCGACAAATATTCTTCACATTTATAAACTATATTTAATTTACTGCTAAAACCAAATTGGTCCATGTCGACACAGTTGTCTTTGAAATTCACTTTCTCAAATTTTGGAAAGTGTATAAAATTGGGCAAAAATGGAGTTACATCCTTCTTGCTGCAAACTCTCTTTAAATGCCTTGTCAGTTCTTTTCATGGATCCAAATTATCAGGAACGGGTGGTACGTGGTAAAACAGCACCATGGAATCTGGTAACATTATGACCTTGGAATCTTCCTAAAATCTAAATTTTCTTTCTAACTTTTCTAGAGATGGCCTCGTGACCTTATATTGTGAACTGTTTTTAGAGTTCTACTACTGGGTAGTTTCTCTACATCCTGTATCATATCATTATGTCATTATGATCAAATTTACTGGTTGTATTTTTTTATACAGTTGTAAATATCAATAAATAAATAAAATAAAAAAAAACTTTTCTAGTATCTTAAAAAAATGTTTACGATTTCAGAAATATTGTTTAATTAATATGGGAATAGAGGCCGTAACTGTAAAGTGTGGTTACAACATCGATCTCGGTTCTTTTAAACATCTAATTATGGGAGTTTCAATCTTGTTGGAATTTTTATCTAGGCTTGTTAAGGTGTATTAAACAAAATATTTACTTTTTACTGTTTTCTTTTTCTTTTGTAAGACTGGTGGTTCTGAACTTAACCGGTATAAGCTCTCATTGTCTAAGAACCAGACGGAACTTGCCATCCGATCCAAAGTTCGCTTCCGATATAGATAGCCCGTGACGCGGAGCGTTATGGCTGAATGGTACAAGTTGAGTGAGGTCTGGTACAATAAGTTTGGCGGTAGGGGAAGTAGGATTGTTCCAAGTTACTAATTAATCCTAAAAGGGAATGGAGCATCCTTAGTTGTATTATTAGTTAGGACGAGGCTGACCGCAGGGTGTCAGCTTCTGTGGTATCTGCCAGGCAAAAAGTCTTCGCCTCTCCCTAATACCTCATGGTGAGTGTGGTCTCTGGGTACTCTACAAGTATTCCAGCGTTCCCTCTTTATGCTTGGCCTGTTTCGAGAGTGATGACTTCTGCTAGGTTTCTGTAACTTGTTCTTCCTATTCGTATCTTTTTGAAGAGAATATGTTTATAATGCTAAGACAATTTTAAAATATATCTTACCATTATGATGCAACAATAATCAATATAAGATATGCTAGATTTTATTCAGTTTTAATAAGATTTTCAGGAATGAATTTTTGAATTAAATTAAAAATTGTTGTAAATATGAATTTCACCGCTTTGACTCCATACCTTCATAAATGAATCACACTTAATTTTTTTAGTACTCTTCATCAAAATTTTCATCTAATTATAGCTCATTTATATTTGTAAAATGCAATCTTTG
Organism: Halyomorpha halys; assembly: GCF_000696795.3. Lineage (NCBI taxonomy): Eukaryota > Metazoa > Arthropoda > Insecta > Hemiptera > Pentatomidae > Halyomorpha > Halyomorpha halys. The sequence continues at coordinate 893,266 of NW_027115659.1, read as the reverse complement.
AAATTATTTGACTACGAAATAATTTAATAGCTTGTAAAAATATTTTCTTCCTAAAATTTATTTTTGGTGTAATTTTGCGAGATTGTGTAGAGTGTTTTTTAGTTGGTCCCATATAAATTTTATTGGATTCTGTAAATTAATTTTTCATACACAGGCATAAACCTTTTATTGTTGGCATGCCAATATTTCAAAACAGGCTTGTCCAATTTGGCCCAAAGAAGAGTTATGACAGTAAATCGAGTCTGGTATCAATTATATCATATACCAATTCTATAGACTACTATCGCTTACGCTTGCTAAAGACACCGGATACTCCAGTAATTCAACAACCGCTCATCTTGTAGATTTATTTTCAATTAATAGATCATAAATTTTATAATTAGTTGCCTTCCCATTGAAATAATTTCCAGTAAGAGGAAAATGAAATTTATAGGATATATAAATATGTAGAAGAAACATGTACAGCAATATATGCATATATGGGTGGCTTTGTGGTAAGGCACTGTGCTACTAACTCCAAGTACTACGGCTGTGGGAAATAAATATTCTCTTTTTCACTGTAGCCATGAGTCAACCCAGTAGGTTTGGGAACCGTCCATAAAGTCTCACAAATTAGTTAAAAATCTGGCGGTCGATCATGATTCTGACTAAATCACCTCCTTGCGCAACCGTAGGTCCAGTAACAGTAATTTCTTACAAAGTACTGCAACCCTCACACCTTTGTATTTAACATACTTTTTTAGTCCTATTACGAAATAAATAGTAATTAACGAATCACTAGTTACTTATTATTGAATTCCCATCTAGACTTTTTGGCTTGAAATTTATTGTATCTAGTATTTATTTTAATACATCGTTCAACACTCGATTAAAAGATGAAATTTATCTTTTTATTGTCAAATTTTCAAAAAACTGTAGTTACAACTTTTTTTATAAAAAAAAATAAATACTGTATGGTTAGTTATGTAATCCTGATTAAAGTTGCTTGATTGATTATTATAAAATTTTATTTTAATAAATTATTTCTTATATCAGAATCTTAATTTTTGTCTTATGGTTGTCAAGAGAAGACAACATTTTTGTGAAAAGTGGATGGTCTCTCTACCTTTCGAGCTTGGTTTTTTTATTATCCTTAACAACCATGTCTTTATGATTCGAAGTGAGGTTTGTCTACAACAAAGTGTTACTTAAATAAGATATTACATAGTGTTATATTAGTTCTCTACTTCATATGAGAACAGTTGTATTTGAGTTATCCTTTGTTATGGTTATGCTTTGTACTGGATGGAAAGGTAGATTATGAAAAGAAGTGGAACAGGTGTGGCCAGAGGGGATATAATTTATTGAAGCGGGGAAAAGCAATCTTCATCGACGCAGAGATCTGATTCCGTTCGGGCTGTGTGTGATTTAATGTTGCTCTTCTCGTGGAGTACCCTAGCAGGAGTGATTACCTTATTTTACGGTTCCTTCGCTGTCCCATATATCTGCCAATCTAACCAGTCCCCTTCTCCCTATCCCCCCCCCACTTTCCCTAGCGTCTCCAAATAAATGAATATCAATCCTGTCCCTCTCTTGCTCAACCCTTTATCCGATAACGATTACGGAACTATCATTGTAGTTCGGAGGCCGGTGTTGGTTCTACGTAACTTAATAGTGTTCCCATTATTCACACTTGTAAAGAGAAGTGATTAACCAATTATGTAAAGTATCCTAACTTTCCTAAAGTCCAAAAAAGAGGTTTTCTCTTATATCCCCTTAACCCAAATTGTAACTCTCGTGACCAATGTCCTGGAGGGTTTAGAACAACAACGTTTTCTCCCTTATGGAAAGAATTTAGAAAATCCTAAGAACTTAACAGAAATGAAGGGTTGATAAAATTAATTCCTACTTTAATTCCATTTTTTTATAGGGCTTACCTATAGCATTAAACAATGATGTAGTTTTATGATAGCATAAACTTGAGCTATCAATATATCTTATGCCTACTTTTAAATAAAGAGAAGTAATCAGACTAAATTCAAGCAATATCAATAATAATAAGGATTATATAGGAAGTGTTTTAAGGCCTTGGTTAAAATATTAAGAAATAATCCTGTGTGTTGTTAAGAATTGTCAGTAAGAATTAAGAAAAGTCAGTAAAGTACTTAAACTTATAAACAATATTGAAAAGGTCACTTTTTTTTTTTTATTGTTAGCGTTAGATGTCTAATTTTATCCCACTAATGTTTATTCCCTCCATATCTCGGAAGCTTCATGGCTTATAAAAAATATATATACGACCACTTTTGTAGGGAAAATTTAAAATAAAAATTTGATAAAAGCTATTTTTCATTAAATCCAATAGTCTCTGAAATATTATTAAAATAATTGATTACACACCCGGTTTTTACCACGTACACCCCTCTTCATCTTAAACCGATGATCAAACCCGTGGGACTTTTACGCACGTAATGTATTTGAGGTACTCAAAAATATAAAGGTTACCGTTTTATTTATTTGTTAACGTTAGAGTTAAGTGTGTAAAACTAATCTTAACTTTATTAATTTTGATGGAATAATATTTGTACATATTAGAAACCTATTATCTTGTGAAATAACCGTGCGTGTAAAAATATACTTCTTTTCCCTCCTAAACCTCTTAGGGGAAAAGTTAATAAAACTATAAATGACAAAGAGATTGAAGAATGGTGAAGATGAAGCGAAAAATGACAAGCTTCATCTTCATACGTTATTTTTCATGAAAATCAAACTTTTAAACAGCTCTTTTGAAAACTTGTAATATCCATTAAAACAATTACTCAGTACTGTTTCAGAAATATTAGTTAATTTTTACATTTTTTGTTATTAATATACGCTTGAGGCTTTGCATACCAACATATGATTTAAATGTTTTCGGAAGAAATTCTTTTATCTCGTGATAATGTAGTACCTCAACTTTTAATGTTAAAAATTTCAAAATGGACCTGGCTGGTACAAGAGCTCTACTCCTCATTTTTGAAATTAATTATTGACATTTAGCAGATGGTACATGGAATTGAATATTGATTTTTCATGAGATTTACTATTTCACATCTTAGGCAATCTTTTATTCTTCACTGTGTTTGTTTATAAACTATAAATCCCAATCCTTCGACTCTTCTTTTATTAATAAGATTTTCTCTCGAGATCTCTTCTCTTTTTGAAGCTTATGTTGTCCTTTTTCTAGAATTTCCTGACAATTAAAAAGCTCTCTTTGAAACAGTCATATCTAACATCTCTTCAAATTTATGAGGCTCACTTATAAGAAATATAAATTACTTTCGACGACCCACATAACATATTTTCAGTTTAGGCACACTAGAGATTTTGTTGAAAATTAAGGACTGATTTTTCATATCAGAATATCTTCATTTCTATCATCATTCAGATTAAGTCATGAAATATTTTTTTATACTAAACCTAATCGTTTATTAAATTTTGCAGTTGAAACCTTTTCTGAAGTAGGCCTCTCTTTTCGAATAATTTTAATTTACTTACTACGTTTGTCATATCGGTTTGATTCAGAACTTAATTTCCCTTATTTTGTTCCCTATTTGTCATTTCGATTAGTTAATGATGTAGATTTATAAGCATAAATTTTATATAAATATGTTATTTTAGTAAGTTTTATGCTTAATTATTCTGCTGGGGGTTTTATATCTAATATTTTATACAAACTTCGTGACTAAATAAGTTATTAAAAAACTGATAAAATATATTTATGGTTATCTTCAATTTATTTTCTTTCTTGCAATATGACATTCACCCAATTGATTTCCATATAACGTTCGCCCACCCCTGAGAGAACGTTAGGTCGGACAGGAGTCCTCCATGATAAAATAAAGAACACTTTGACCCCTTTTATTGACTCCATTCTTTTCCCTTATCTTGCCAATATCCTGGACCGTTTCCACTGTCGCATATGCAGCCCTATATCTGTGACTGATTCGCTACCTTATGGAAGCTTGAAGGTCTCTTAATGTTTTTATTCTCTTTTCGGCAATTTATAGCTTTAATTTGCACTTCGTGAACTCTTTTCTCATATATGATTATAATATAATTTTTTTTAATGAAAGTTTTATGACATTTTACATTTGAGTAACAAAGTACACGGTCTATAAACCTTATTGGTGATTATCCGTTTTGAGCTAAAGCAAAACTGAACAAGTTGGCAAAGGAAGATTGAATATATTTGTTCTATATTTGTGCTGTGTCTTTATATAACTATTTACTTAAAAAAAAGGTTTTCACATTCCGGTATCTCCTGTTTTTTAGAAAACAAACATTTTCCACGAATGTAAGGGTCTTGCTCTCTGAGCAATATTACTCTTTGTGTAACATAATATGATATAACATTATTTATGATGAAGAAATAATAAATAATTTCAAATAAGGATAAAGTTTGTATAACGTTTATTAAGAACTTTGTGTGTCAAATTAGGTGCTTTATTAATACCCGAATAATTTCCATTAATAACGTTTATACCCTGTGTACATGATTTGGCTTTTATAATGGACAGGTTTTCCGTCAGCTTGAGACCCGAATGTTTTCATTAGTGATTCATTGATTTATGCCCAATTTAATTTAATTTTAAAATATCTTTCTGTTTTGTTTTTTTTGTTTATTTTTTTAATTTAAAGGAGTACAAGTAAATGGACAACAGTATGGTTCTACTGTAGGATTCATCGTAGAACAAAGAGTGTTACCATTATCTGTATTCTTTGCTATTTATAAAAAGAAGAGACTATATTCTATAATTCATTGGTGAAGATATCGTTGGTCATAGATTCCAGAAGTTTGTGATGGGAAGCGTCAGGAGTGGATTCTACAATTGTCATTAGGAAAGCCCCCCCCCCCAAAAAAAAAAAAATCATCAAAAGGTCAAAACATCGGTCAAGAAAAAACTTGGAAAAAATGGTGGATATCAAGTGGGGTTTAAACATTTTTCAATAGGGTCAGAAAAAATATATTATGTACTAAATAAATCAATTGGTATCCTTTTTAAGTCTCAAACACTCTTTATTATATTAATATTCCAACGTTTCGGCCAATGCGGCCATCCTCAAAGACAGTATAAACATTTAACAGCTTATTATACACTCATATACAATAATTATAACAACAACAAGAATTATTAATAATATAACATACTATCAAATATAAATTCTCACCTTACATCAAAATTTAAAAATGTTTTTGCAAGCCATTCTGACCCGGTCATTAATTACAAGTCAAAAACACCCTATGAAAAAGTCAATAAATAAAGAATAATATTAATTATTGATAATTTTACCTAAGCTTATGTTTAGTTACCTGATTTTGGAAAACTTCATTAATTTTTAAAACTTTTTATATTAAACCTCACAATAAACTATAACATAAACAAACTATTTATAACCTTCCATACACTTAGGTTTGGCTTGTTATTATTTAATTAAAATTGCATGTTGGTATCTATTTGTATTTGTTCCAATTATAAAAATAACTTGTAAATAGTAGCATACAATTTTTCCCATATTTTTCATAAATTTATTTTATTTAAATCTCTCTCATTATGTTGGTTAAAATTCCTTATTTCTTTTTTAAAATTAACTGTATAATTGGTGTTCTCTGATATATAGTTTGACTCAAGTATTTTTCTTTAGAACATATTGTTTTCTTTATGTAAAATTATGGTGTTATCAAAATCAAAATTGTGTTGGTTTTTAGCTGCATATTGCACTAGTGCAGTTTTATTGGGGTCCTTTTCCTTATTTGTTATATCATTTTTGTGTTGATATATTAAAATAAATTTATTAAAAAGATGGGAAAGATTTTATGCTACGATTTAAAATTTATTTTAATATGAATTTTAATAATTGGAATAAATACAAATTGAGACCAAAATGCAATTTTAATTAAATTTAAAACAAGCCAGAGCTGAGTGTATGGAAGGTTATAAATAGTTTGTTTATCTAACAGTGGGTATTGTGGATTAATATACAATTAAAAGTTTTAAAAATTAATGAATTTTTCCAAAAATAGGTTACTAAACATAAGCTTAGCATGTAAAATTATTAATAATTAAAATGATTCTGTATTAATTGACTTTTTCATAGGGTGTTTTCGACTTAAAATTAATGAACTGGTCAGAATAACCTGCAAAACATATTTAAATTTTGATGTGAGGTGTGAATTTATATTTGAAGGTATGTTATATTATTAATAATAATGTTGCTATAATTGTTACAAATGAATGTATAATAAGCTGTTAAATGTTTAGATTGTCCTTGAGGATGGCCGAATTGGCCTAAACGTTGGACTATTAATATAATAAAGAGTGTTTGAGACTTATAATAAGGATACTAATTGATTTCTTTAATAAATAAACCAAATCATAATATATTACAGTTAAAAGATACAATTTACTTATATTCTACAAAAATATAAGAATACAACACATTCGATCGATGATGAGAATGAATATTTAAAGTTAATATTTCTTTTTAAATATAAGCAATGAGGAAAAATTTTAAATATAAAACAATTAGTAACATTATTAAACTTTAACTCGGGGTAATTAAGAACTCAAGGGTAACTGAAAATATAATTTGAAGGACAAATGAAAAGTATTGACTGGATTCAAAATGACTATAACATACCGTTAGATTGTTTGCAGCAGATATTTTTACTTAAAAATTAAAATTTTTGTACTAAATATTTTTTTTACGTGTCTCTTAAAATGTCGCTTATGTCATTTCTGGAATAACCTATTCGATTGTATTTCAGTAAGCCTTAACTTCATTATCAATATTTAAGAACATGAACGATTTTTTATGCCATTGCGTTTTTAAAGACTTTTTGTCCAAACTGTAAATTCGTTCTGCGGATGAGAAGTATTATTCATATATTTTATATTCTGCACAATAATTTTCCATCTAAATTAAATTTTGTATGTACATTATACAATTAACTTTACACTAAACTTAGTGTATTGCTTGCATAACTTAAGACTTTTCTTCTTTAAAATCAATGTTACTGACATTCCTTTTTTTGGATTTATTCACTTAATTACTTTTATTCATCAGCAATGAAAGTGCAACGTATTACAGACATAGCTCTGTTTTTATAGTTGTTTGAATTTGTCGCTTATTCTATTTCTACAACTTTAGGTTTTAAATAATTGTCGACATCAATGTGGCTTTCCTCTGAAGGCATAAGGTGTTAAATGAGGGATTCGTTAACTTTTTCAAAGGGCCAAAAATAATTCTTACTCCTTACTGTTTGCAACTTCTTAAGCCTCGTTAGTTTTAATGATTTGTGTAGTTCTGCTGCTCTGAATGTTTTTTATACTAACAAAATACGCTAATAATCAGTAGGTTTCAGGGTCGCCTGTAGTCGAGGGAGTTGATGCGTCTACCTTAGCAATCTTGTTACTAGAGCGGCGCGCCGGTTCGATTCCGGTCAGGGCGAATCAAGTTTTAATTGTTGGCGGTTCCGAGGAATGAAATTTGATCATCCTATCATCGTTAGAATAGGGTGGTAACCTGTAGATAACCTCTCCTGTGCGATAAAAATAGCCAGACAACGGATAATAGAAAAATAAATCACTTTTTTTTCGTATCCTTTATTAAAATCAAATTAGAACTTCATACTTGAAATGTATTATTTATCTCTACTGAGTCTTCTCCCTTTGATTGCCTTGTGGCATTATAAGGTGTTGATATCAGTCCAACTAAGGTGGTATAGTCTAGCTATACCCTACGGCCACGCTCTGGAATTAATGGAACGTAAAGTGACCGTTCCGCTGGAAAAACAAAATCACTATATTCTTTAATTACATCTATACCTACTATAGAATGAGTAGAGCTGCCCTTAAAAAAAAAAAATAATCGAGCTTTACTGTGAAATGAGCATAAACTAGAGATCGGCCACTCCGATTTAGCTAGGTTTATAATGTTTCTCGATATAAGAAAACATTTTTCAAAGGTAGGCAACATTCCTTCAAATTATTTTTGGTGTTATGATCTTCATAAGAGACTTTAACGTTATTGTACATCGACTAATATTCATTATAAGTCAGTGTGTCTTTCGTCCAGCTAGTAATTATAATTTTGGATCATTATTTAAATTATAAGGGTTCAGTGGTTAATTTAATTTCCCCAGTTTTATATTAGTATTTGCTAGTAATTGGAAAGCAATTGTAATGATGATTATTTTTTTTCCTACGTTGTTATAAGTAACTGTTAAAGGTAAGATAAGAAAGGTAAATTATGTCCTGCTGAAGTTTAAACTTAATATAGTTTATAAAATATACTGAATTAATAAATGTTAAATTAATGATTTCTATCACTTTGGAAATGTTCATTTGACATTAATTAGTTGGTTACAGCGAAGGATGTTTGATTGATTATCTCATGATGATAGAATGGCATTGAAGTCGCCGGATCTTTGCTGACAGGGCGTTGATGTCCTATTATAGATGTTGCTAAGGTTGTGTTTCCCACCTCGATGTCTAATTGTGTTTGGTTCTGTCGTTAATCTCAAATTATTTCCATTCCATCTACCTAATACCGTAGTGGTATACGAATTAATCTACATATAATCTATAATCATAACGACTCCGAAAATTCTACACTAAAAATAATATACTTCTTACTTTTATGTCCTGCATTATAACGCATTGCAATAGTAGCTTTAGTAATTTATGATGAAACATTTTGAAGGCTATATCATACCTTTCGTTTATTTAGTTTTATTGGCTACATATTTAATTAATAAAAAAATGTTTCGTATGAATAATGAATGAATTTATATGGACGAAAAAAAGAAGAAAAAAAACTTGGTATAAGTCTAGCACGTAAGTCTCCGAGTTTGAATCCATCAGTTTTCTTAAAGTTTTTAACTGCCGAAAAAATATGAAGAAATCGACACTATACTGATGCAAGTTATATTTTCTCTCAAATTTTTATTGCTGGTGAAATATATTTTATATTCCAATTTCTAGAAAATTTCAATTTAGAAAAACGCATAATATAGAAAGGCTTAAGTGTTATATGAAAAATCTAATTAAGTCGGAACCTCGACTGTTCACTGATTTATTCACTGTTTTAAAATATTTCAGTAAGTTCAATTTGGATCTATTGACGTGCACAAAGCCATTTTCAAAATAGACCTATTCCGAGCAACTGCATATATCAGGATTTTATGTATTTTTTTTTGTACTAGCTTCCAAATCCATCCTGATAGTTTTAACAAAAAAAATACTCATTTATGCATTTACCAATACGCCATTTATCTTTTTAAAAAAAGTATACAATTTTACTGTACAATCACCTTTGAAATTTATCGTATTAATTCTTGTCATATGTGTTCTTGTCAAATAGAATATCAACATTTAAAAATTAAATAAACTATTAACAGTTAAACCAATCTGACGATTGATTTAATTAAGTTTAAATAAATTAGTACAGTTATTAATGATACCATATTAGGTATTGATGCCACATCACCCGGATATAGGTGACACTTTTTACTCTAGGTGACACTCTACAAACCTTTTTCATTTGTCTTTACATACTATCTTCTACAGATAGCCTGATGTCATCCTTTATTGTCATTAATGTATGTGTTTTTTTTAATTATGTCAAAAGTTAATCTAAAATCTATTTTAAAGATTTGATTTATTATTTATATTTAAAGTTATACAAAATGTATCACAATATTGACTAATTTTTCTTTTTCACAGGTAAGGGAACACTTATCTTAACGAGATTAATTACGTAAGTAATCTTTTGGATGTTGCATACAATTTTTTTATCTACTACTTTTTAACTTTTTTTCCTATTGATCTGATTCATAGGTGTTTTACTTCATTCCAATATTATTATCATTAACATAAATATAAATTTATTATATATTATGTTCACTAATAACAATTTTATGACGCAGACAATGCATAATTTATCTTCACATCTAGTTTAAAAGTTTGAATAAATTATTGCGATTTAGTTCTCATTATATATTGTAGAATTTACCGAAGATATTTTTTTGTAGGAGATTTGAAAACCAAAACAAAAATATAATTCAACTATATACAATAGTAGTAATGAAAAGAAAGAATTAAAATAATAATATTAAAAGTGTTGGTTTAAAGTTCAAGTTAGGTTAGGACTTAGATGTTTTATAAAGTCTCTATCTTCATGATGCAATGTAAAGAGGCAAAATAGAATAAAAATTAAATCCCCCCCCCCTCATTCAAACTTAATAATTTGAGATTGGTGTATGATCTGCTTTATTATTTTTTTATATCATTATTGGCGCGACAGACCGTGGAGGTCCAAGGCCTCGCGTAATACATCGTGGTTTTCATTCGTCACTTCTACCCCTATTTTTTTTTTTTAGTGCCACCCATTGGCTAACGGGCCTCCCAAATACCCGGAGGGAGGCTGTAAGTGAGTATTGTATAATTATATGCTTGAAAAAAATCCCGGATAGGACCGGGGACTTGAACTCGCCACCTTCATTATGAATACTCCTAAATTGCACCCAGATATACAATTAGAAAGCAAACTTTTTTTTGTGTTTTGTGACCTATGTTAATTTATGTTACAAAATGAAAAATATTCAAATTAAATATAGATATAAATATGAAAAAAACAAAATAAATGTTAGTTCCTTATTGAATATGTGGATATAATTAGTCGTTATCAGTCAGTAATAATTATTTAGTGATTTCACGCCGATTCCCACTTGTTATAAAATATCTTCTTTTTTTTCATGAGTATCTTTTTTTCAAACACTGTTCTACTCACTACAAGTAAATGAGTTAAAGAGGTTAGAATTCCCATATAATTATTTTTGGTGTTGTGATTTGGACTATCTTCCAATACTCGCAATGAGTAAATATTTTAAAGATAAGATAAAAATGACTTCCATAGAGGTCAGGAGGGATGGGTTCACTCTGATTCCTAGTTTTAGCCATTTTAACTTAGTTAATGGCGGACGAACCTTAATACCAAGAAATGTTAAAATATAAAACAAAAAACTGACTTGTTCCTGAAGAGAATAAGTAGTTATCTCGACTAAGTGTTCAATTAGATTGTCAATTTTCAATATTTGATCCTTTTAATTAATAGCCATATATACTTTTTAAATTAAAAAAAAACTATGATATGTAAACATGTTCCTTTAAATCGTTAAAATTAACCAATTGGCGTCCCATACACATTAAGATATAGGGGTTCATTATGGGGATCCCACACACATTAAGATATGAGGGTTCTTTCTGAACAGCATTGGATTATCAAAAGAAATAAACCATATACTAGAAAAATTAACATAGATTTATATATGTAAATATTTACTATATTACCAGTTGTCTATCACAGGTTGAGTAGAAGGCTATAGGAGTTAATTGATAACAGGACTTATATTAAAATAAATATTAATTAAAATCATTACTTTATTTAATATTTTAAATGTAACAAATATTAAAAAAAAATTAAGTGTTTATTAAGGAGGACTTAATTTTTGATTGGCAAACTCAAATGGCATCTAATAAACCGCTCAATCTAAGTTCTTCCTTGATTCATTTTAATTCATTCAACGATGGCTGGAGTTGGGAAACGCTACGCCATGGAACTTTAGTGTTAAGATGCCGCAGAACTTGAATAATCATCTTCTAAGAGTACTACTGATTTAAAATTCGTTTTATCTTCATAATAATCAATATTTACGGGTGTTTTGTGATTTGGGATAATTAAATGTTAATTTATCACTGATAAGGCATATATTTGGAGTTGCTAGCCTATTAGCAGAAAGAAGACCTGGCCATATCGACAGAAGAGCCACAGAGAGCGAACAAGGCAATTGGAGGGGATTGATGGTTGGCTACGAACACATCTCTCACTCACCTCTCCCGTTGCCAACAGCTCTACCCCCCTCTCCCTCTCTTATTCAATTAGTCCCTACTTTAGATTGTTTCTTTTTCCTTCTTATATAGCCTTCAACTCAACCTCTGATAGAAAACTGATATCAGAGTAAATATGGACTATTTATATCTACGTTAATTTTTCTTACAAGCGTGTTGAGTATTGTATTCGCTCCATTATTCTTCGAAATGTAGAGGTTGTAGATCCAATTAACCACCTTTGACCTGTTATCTATTTCTAAGTAAAATAATTATTTTGCGTTACAATATTTTAATGACAGCGACTCAGGGAAACAACAAAGGCAGTTTTTTTAAATATAAAATATGTTAGAAAATAAAGTTCTTTTGTCATGTAGACGAACATTCTTCTTCAAATAATTCTTACGTAATTTAGGTAATACATTTTACGTTTCATATAAACCTTCTAAATCATTTTACCATGCAGGGTAATTATCCCTTCTTCAGAATGTGAAGGGACTAACTTGATACAGGACCCTAACTAATAAATTAATTTCTAACAAGTTTTATTTATTAAAATTTCTCATAATCATGTTAAACTTATCCAGGCTTCTCTTATTTCGGTCATTACAAATATAAATAAATTATTAGTAGTTTTATTTTAAATATAAAACAAAAAAATAAATTAGAAAAAAGAATTTTTAAAAAAATTTTTGTCTCCTTGGAACATTTTAACATTCTTGCTGATTAATTTTTTTTTTTTTTTTGTTTTTATTAACAAAAAAAATATGTTCATATGGTTGTATGTCATTATTTTGAAGGCCAGAGAAATCTATAAATACAATATAGGAGTATGTTTTTTATACATTTTTGTTTAGAGCTTATCGCTTTGTCTGCAACATTTTTGCATTCTTTTTGCATAGGTTCTTTAATAGATACAATAAAAACCCTTGGGGCCATTATTGATTAACCAAGAATGTCTGCAACAACGATAAATATTTTTTTAACAAATTAGAACGTTTGACAACATTTATTATTTCTATGAACCTTGGAATTTTCTACTATTTTTATAAATATATTTGTTTTTAGTTTTTTCTTCTATTCTACTGTTAAGACTTTTTTCATCCCTAAATTTTTAGAATAGCGGTCATGTAGCAGCCAAGTATTAAAAAATGCTATAAATGTTCAGTAACATATTTCACAAAAAAAAACTTCGGTTTTATTCGGTCTTCATTCTAGCAATAAAAACACCTCTTTTATTTATTTATTTTTTTTTTTGCAGTTTCCAAACTTTTTTTCCTATTTCGCGATCCTCAATAATTTCTCAAAGCTTTACCGTGGTCATCCTTGTTTTAATTAATAGTGCTTCATTTATATTTTCAGCTTTATCCATTAGAGTTTTGAATGATAATCAATATTGACAAGTTGGTGTAGAAGTACTATTACTTTTAGTGATTTCCTGTTGTAAGTCCGCCCTTCCATTTAATACTCCTCATGCTTTATTCTCACCCCTCCCTCTTTTACAAGACAATTCCAATGGCATTATTCCTCTACATTTGTATCTTTGAAGAGCAGCAATCTTCCTTAGGGTAGTGAAATGAGCGAGGACTTGAGGGGGAAAAAAAAGTCCCTAAAATACGACGGAACGGCCAGTAATCTTCGCCGATTTTCTCAGACGTTTTTCTTGGCCGCCCTATCCCAGAGTAATTAAAAATAATGGGTAAGGGAAGGACCAGTGGAGATAGAAGAAAATCCTTTAATGAAGCTGCTACCGACCGTAGCATTTTCTTTTAAATCACACCTTTACCCCTCGCTCTTTAACTTGCAGCCGCCTAGTTGTTCGCCTACGCGTTTCCTACTATGGTTCTTTTTATTCATCTCACCTCACTCTAGCCCCAGGCAAGTCATTAATGATGTTTTGTTTTATTAATAGGATATTTTTTGGATTAAAATGAAGGAAAAAGCATTTTATCATTAATGGTTTCCTGCCCTTCCCCACCACTATGGGGTCCTATGACTGTAGGAGACATTTTCCCTGATGTATTTAAAAATATTGAAGTTTATTATTTAAAATAATTTATTTATTGATTTAAAAATTTTAAATAGATAATATGATTGGGCTAGCCACCTTTTCCCTTTTCAATCTCACTGTGAAATAAAGTACAAAGTAATAACCCTACATCAGTAGCTACTTTCTTTGTATTATTCTTAATTTAGCTTCTTACTTATTCTCACTATAATAATTTTTTATTCAAAAATATTCTACATTATTAAAATAATAATTTGAAATTCATTTCTCTAAGAAATCTGTGAATTTGAAGACGAATACTACTCTTCGATTTATTTGTTATTTTCCTAGCTTTGAGAAATGTTTTCGTCTTTCGGTCCATTAGGCCGGCTGTGGGCAATCTTTACTCAGATCCTGTATTCCTGAACTGATATATTCTGCAATATTACCGATCATAAAAATAAAACAAAGCAAATTTGTTTGATACATTTAACCTTATATTAATGCAACATCAGACAAAATTATTCGTTTTTCTAATTTAAAAAAAATAAATACTTTGTGCCTTCTAGAAAACTGATAAATGCCAATTTTTTCATGGAAATTATTGTATTCTCTGTATTATTGTTTAAAAAACTTGATGAAATTTCACAAAAATTTAATTAAAGTATTCATCCGTTTCAATAGATTTTTGACAGAGAGAAACCAATTTTTTTAATGGAATAGACAAGTTAAGAGTTTTTGAAGATATAAAGTAAAAAATCGTTTTTGTTTTTTAGATTTTTGAATTATTATACAAAGATTAAAATTTGTGTGTAACTTCTTACCTTATTTCTTAATCATATTGTTCATTGTTAATCATCATATGTTTATGGTTAGAGACCATCGGACAATCTTCGAAACAACTCTTCTTAACCTAAATTAAAAGCGAAATAAAAATCAAACGTGAATCCAGACATCTAGTTAAAAGATAATTTTATTTCAGAAATAATTCATTTTGTTCTCATTAATTTTTTGAAATTAACAACTTTATTACATGAAAATATATTTAATAAATGTGATATTAGTTTTATTACAATAGTATGATACAATCTTGTGGAGAATTTACCCTTTGGTAGCACTCTAGTAATACTACTTTATAAGGTCTCGAGACCATCTTCTATTCAGGCGCTTCGGAGGATTGTCAAGAATAGAAGAAGTAACCTTAAAAACAATGGGTTAGGAGGTTCATCATGAGTATATGTAATGATCGATATTTAAATATATTGATTAAAACCTTAATTAATTTTTTCACGATGTCAGCTCAAATATAACTGTTAACACACAATGAAAGGTCTAGTGAAAGTACTCGTGGAGCTGACCATTTTTGTTACCGAGTTACATATTCCAACGAATTTTAACGCGCTTCTTGCTCTTTTTTCATGAAGGAGGTTTTGTACTGCTTAGGGTATGAAACCACCTGATGGAAACAATGTAAAACTCATTTCGTGAAAAAATGTACCACGGTGAGGGGTGGTTAGTGTTTAAACTAGTCACTTATTAGTTAATTTTTCATAGTAATTTTTTATTGTTCTAAAGGTACCTTTAGTTTTAACCGTTTTGTAATTAACGCAAAAATCATATATTTCTTATGCAGTATTATACTTTTTGTTTTTTCGAAGTACAGCTCTTAATTACTTATGACTTATTAAGTATAAATATGTGCCTAACATAAAATTTGCATGCCAAAATAATATAAAATTACTTCAAAGACTACTCTCAGAGATGTTATATCTGGTTAAGGCAGTAATAAAATTCCATGTTACTTTTTTTGGAAGGAAAGACGTGAGAGAAGGTTGAAAGAGATGGGACATATTAGCCGAGCTTGAAGCGGAGGCAGATAGAGAGGAGGAGAAGAAGAAGGATAGTCTAAAAGAGACAATAGAAGAAATCCTGTCTTTATTCAAAAGGGGGCCCTCGGACAAAGGCAGAAACTCATCTCCTTAGTGACGTTTTTACCGGACCACCCCCACCAGCATCACTATCTTATTGTACTATGGCTTTGCTATTTGTTCTTCATCGCGGTACAGTTGCTCTCGTAAAAGGATTCCACTTACCGAAAAATCGAACTCCATAAATATAACAAAAATACTGAAAACAAATGTATTTAACTCAATGATTAGTTTATTTTCAATTAAACTTACTTACTTCATGGGTTAAGTTGATTCGATATTTATATTATTAAATAAATGATGGATGGATCATATTTATAAACATATTATATCGATGTAAATTATTGTGATTAGGGACTCAAAAAAAATCTGGTTATTTTTAATGTCATAACTAGGGATAGGATTTTTATGTGCTAAAAAATCTGAAATATGTACATAAACATGTTCTAATAAATTGTCAAATATTTTTAAAAATATTTATTTATAAATTAATTATTATTCAACAATGTAAATTACTAATTAATTAGTAATTTTATAACTTAAAAAAAGTTACATAAATATGTATTTATTATATATTATATGAATAATATTTTAAAGAAATTATGTTAAAATATGTACAAAAAAATTAACTTAGAGAAAACATAGCTGTTCAATAACAAGACATTAGTAATTGTAATTAAACTAGAGTAGTGAAACAAGACTAAGATGAGAAAGGACCATGGGAAGGGGGGAAACAGAGAAATGGATTGAGGAGTAAACAAACAAATTCTAGGGAAATGCCGCAGGAATAATTCTCGATGTAATTCTGTGTGAAAATTTATTATTTCCACTGCTTTTAATTTGTGTTCAAAGATGAAAATATAGAATTTATACGCAATATTTATGATAAATAATAAAATTCACCTTTAAGTTTCTTGCGTTCTCTTGAATTTTACATAGTTGCTGCGAAAAATATATTTACAATTGAACAAATAATTTAAGGAAATACATGATTCAGGTCAAAATATCTAAAAATATGTAAAAAATAACAAATATTTCAGAAAAACTGTGATTTACAACAAAATATGTAAAAAAGGCCAAATATTTAAAAATATGTGAAATAAAAATGCATTCTTTTGGCAAGAAATATCTTGAAACATCGTTAATTAGTAAGGAATCGAAATCATGGTCAGGCAAAAATATGTGAAATCATTAAAATCACATCAGTTAGAGTGTAAAAGCATAATTTTTTTATTGGGTCTGTTACACAGATGACCATTTATCTTACGCTGCCAAGAGAAGTAGCTATGTCGCCTACTGGAAACCTACCCTGAAAATTTCTTTAAATTCAGATTAAACATTCCATCGATTATGCCCGATCATAAATTTGACTATAAACAGGCAGGCACGGAAATTGTTGATTTATAAAACGTAAAATGCGAGTAAAATATTTCAATTCTAAAGACTTATTTTTTTTCAAGGAAGCAAAAATTATTACGTGCTGAACAAATTTATACGATAATCATTTTCGTATACGTTTGTAATTTGAATTAAGATCGTCACACTTCAACACTTACTGTTTCTACTAAAATGGAGAAAAAAATTATTTCCTTAATAGGTAATTTTTATAGGTTTAAGTTAAGTATAATTAGATTAATTAATTGTTGTATTATCCTTGTAATACGAAATCATAATTCCCTAAATTTCGAAATTTCTATCTTTTCAGAATTATCTAGTAACACGCCATTCTCAGAAAGAAACTTGAACATCAATCACTAAATCCCAATTAAAAATTATGCTGGAATTTTTTTTTTTTTTTGGAAAAAAATGGTATTTGTAAGGTGAAATGCCGTGACAAGAATGACGTATACACTGGCTGACAGGACTGTCGATGCAATCAGCTATCTATAGTTGACCAGACAGCGAAGAGGAGCCCGGGGGCTGTTGGTAACATACACCTGCATAGCACAGCTCATTTACATATTGTACTGGACAATATGAATTGTAAGCTAGGGATTAGCCAGCTGGGTTAACTTACGGTCTCTATCGATATACTGCTGCTTAGGGATTCGGAACACAGGCCATCGCCAGTAAAGTCTGTAATTTGTAAAATGTAGTTACGAATGATTTATAACCGCACGACTTAATCGAAGAAAGTCTGTCAGCTAAGTCGAAGCATACATATGAAATAACTTTGTATTTTGATCAAGGGTTTCCTTAAACCACTTAGTATTTTTTTGTAGCTAAACTATTGTTGATTTATTTATAATTAAAATTCAGAGTATTAATTTAAGTATCGATCGTTTACAAAACACCGATTTATAAACTGATAGGGATCTACTGTTATTTCGTACCTTTAAGATACATGTAAATTACATTATAAAATGTTTATTATATGAACATTCCCGTTTATTATAATTAATAAACTTATGATTAATTAACTCATAAAAAAACTCTACACTCGATAGAGATTTGGTTCTGTGAAAAAAGGGAAACTCAAATACTGTAATTGGTAAAACTAAAGAATGTTTTTTTAAAAAAATATTAGTTATAATTTTAATAGGCGCTGTGAATCATTTGTTGTATAAAAAATTTGATTTGAATTAGGCACATTCAGAATGTTTATTACTTGGGATAACCTTTTTAATTTAAACTAATGAATTTAATTTAAATTATTTAATTTATCTCATATTTTAGTCTCAACACTTGATAGGGGTTTTGCTCTGTAAAAAAATGTGAAACTCAAATACTGTAATTAGTAAAGCTAAAGAATTGTTTTAAAAAAAAAAATAATAATTAGTTATAACTGTAATGGTCGTGAAGGAGATCATAATACCAAAAAATAATAGATGGGGAGGCTTTTCGCCTTCTAAACACCCATTAAGTGGCGCTACTAAAAAAAAATAATAAAAAAATAGCACAACATTGGAAAAAGGCTACTAATTTCCATCATTGTTGGAGCAAAAACAGTTAAAGGTTATTATTATTCTTTCATAGAACAAAATGATTTATTTATTAATTCATTTAATTATTAATATATTAACTATATATTTAAAATTTTTGAATAGACGAAATATTAAAAAAATAAATTAAATTAAAAACAGTCATGTACTTAATTGGTAGGATGCTTATTATGTAATATAGGACAATAGAATAATAATATTAAAATTCTATTTAAATATAGTTCAGAGTGTAAATCATATTATTTTATTTATTAATTTTTTCTTACTCATAGTTTGATTATGTTCATTTTCTTTATCCTTCTCTTTTTATTTTATTTTAGTATGAATGTGATCATTCATCACTATTACCTATTGCCTACAATAGTGTGGCAGATTGTAATATCTATCAATTAAATATAGTTTTTTTAACAAAAAAAATATATATAGCTCAATATTGTGTGTAATAACTGCGTTTACCGATCTCCGTCAGGAACCTATATAAATAATATATAGTGTAAAAATACTGGCCTTATATTGTATATATATTGCTTGGGGATTTATTTGATTTGTCACTTTATTCATTAAATGTTCCGATGAAAAATGAAATAATAAAAACAAAAACGTGGAATGATGTACGGACCGTTGTTACTAAGCAAAGTGGGACAAAGCTGGAAGAGAAATATTGCCCTGAAACGGAAAATCCGTACTAATTCGGGAGTAGCAGATGGTTGTCTCAGTTCAAACATCAATTTCCTCCGAGCATTTGTACTCGGTCATCTTTTTCCAATGATGGAAATCGCCATAGGGGCCTGGACAAATGATCACTCCATAGATCACTGTTGTACCAGCTGGAAAAATAACTGGAATGGAGTCTTATAAATACTCGATCGCCTAGTTGCTATATTGTACTTCACTTCAACTGACCTCTTCCGTCAGTAATAGATGTACTAGATTTACTTTCTTTACTTATTGTTGGAGAAGACAATGTTAATAAGAATTAATTATTATGTCACTAAAAACAATGGAACTTAAAAGAATTATTTTTTAACACTGCTTGGACCATCAAATGTTCAAATGTGGTTATAAAATATCAAATACTGAAAGTGTAAATCCTTACCACGTAAATGAAATAAATATTAAAATAGAATGATTCCTTCACTCTTTATGAATATTAAACATTTAATATTTGTAAATATATTTGCAGTATTTAAAATAAATAATCCTTGTTTATCCTATGTATTACATAGCGTGTGGCAGTGGACTGAAAAAATTCAAAATTATATTGTTTGTAATAGATTTTTTATTTTAAATTAATTTTCCTTTACTCTCCGTCGTAAATCTCTAACCTCCTGTCCTACAGTATCCTTTCTAAATACGCCTGTTGAACAGATCCGCTACTTAGGACTCCATCTTAACAAGGTACTTACTTCGAATCCCCGTACAAGACTGAAACGACAAGAAACTGCTCGTAGATTCCGAATGCTACAACACCTACTTGACAAACGCTCTAAACTTCCCACTCACTACAAAAAATTAGTATACACTACCATAATCAGACCAATTTGGACATAAGGAATTGAGCTCTGGGGCTCTACCAAACCATCAAATTCCTCCCGCATCCAATCTTTAAAATCCAATGTCCTACGTAAAATCCTTGATGCTCCTTATTACGTTACAAATAAACTCATCCACAAAGACCTAATATCCCATTGGTTGCAGATTTGACCCAAAACAGATACGCGTCTTTTCCTTCCAAACTCCTTACCCATCCTATCCCATTAATTCTTAATCTCTCATCCTTAAAAATCCCTGATAATCCTCCGAGGCGTCTAAAAATAAGATGGCCACGGGACCTTCTAATTTAAATTAATGTTTGAAGTACCACCAATGGGTGGTTCCTTCCCAAGATTTTCAAGTGTATATGAATCATACAACATATTTACTTATTGTATTTATTATTTGTACTGTTGTAAATTGTGATTTACAAAGTGATTTTAAATAAATAAATTTAAAAAAAATTAATTTTCAGTATAATATATAATGAACAAGTATAGCCATTTAGTGTGTAATACAAAAATATAAAATATTCTAAATGCTACATTTGCTTAATGCCTAACTTGGGCCCTACAGTATTTGTTGGTGGAGGTGAAAGCCTGTAAGGTGATTGTGGGACGGTACAGCAAGTAAACAAATCCGTTGTTAAAACTAATATTCGTTTATATTCGCCCAAGGCACAATTCAAAAAATTATGTTTGGAGAACTTGTGTTGCCAAAATATTTTTATATTGTTCCCTAAATTTCTATTCTAATATCCTATAAATATTTTCAAATAGATAATTAATATTTCAATAAATATTTAAATTTCTTAATCGTCCTGTTTCACTGTCGCTTATTGTATATTTTTTTACAAATTTGATTGTGTAATTTAAATTACTGGAAAATAAAGTTCCTAGTACAGTTTAAGCCCGGTTGGAATTATCGGCCAGTGATGATTATAGCTGTCCTTTGACAATTGGCACCAATTGTGGAACTGACAGACAATAATGTTGTTAATTGGCCTTTTAATTGAGCTTCCTCAAATATAGTTAGTTTCCCCATTATTTATCCCATTTTCAGTTGTTCTTAGTTATAGCCAAGTGCTCTGGATGATGGTGTTTTGAGGAAATTGCGAATTTTCATGTGCTCCAAGCTGTGCATTATGATGTTTTACTATCAGGTGATAATCATTTATTAACTAAAATTTTTAGTAATTTAAATTAATTATAAATTGAATTTATCAAAATATTTTCTGCTGAAATATATGAAGGAATATATTTATATTCATAATCTGAAATGTTCTAAAATATTAAATTAAAAATGAAAATAATAATGTGTGAAATAGTATATTGAACTATATCTACTTCGATTTATTCCAGCATGATGTTAATAATTTAACATTATAATACGCGTCGAATCTGATGTCTAATGTTGCTAAGAATTATAAATATTTTTTTATAGAGATTAATTTTTTATTTATTTATAAATTAATATTTATCTGTGTTTTTGTGTTATCATAAACATTGTTTTAATAATGTTTTAGATATTATTAACTGTAACTGAAAATGATAATCTGTAACTGTAACTAATTATGATAATAATATAACTGTGACTGAAAGTGATGATCCCACTTTTGTAGACATTGATAAAAACAGACATGGATTTTAATTTTCAAATAATGTAATAATAACTACTATTGTAATTATTTTTCATTTATTCATACTTTACTTCGAATATTTTTAAAAAAAATTAATGCATAATTTTTGAAGAGGAATCATGGTAATAATCATTATCCGGATGAATGATAGCCTATAAACATATAAAAAATTAAAGAAAGTTTCCCTATTTTTGATTCAATTACTACTATTAGTCATATTGACTATTATTAATATGAGTTTAATTTATTGTTTCTATAAACCCGGGAAAGAATAAAGTCAAAGAAATATGTTAATATTTATTTACTGCAGCAAAAATTATAATTACTTAAAATAAATACGAATATAAATTTTAAAACTAAAATTGTAAAACCTATTATTTTGAGTGGTATATTAGTCTTAATTAAGTAATATGTTGGATATATTTTATATTTATAGATTTTAAATGATGCTATACATCCATCATCCATTTAATTATTTCTTTATTATTAAATAAACACTTTTTTTTCTGATATTGGTTCTGCAAATATTTTTTAATTTGGAATTTTTAAGAACTGATTGAAACCTACACTACTTTGGAATTTTCAATTTAATTTAGAAGGAATTCACTGGAGGATTAGGTCTTAAGATGATATTGAATAAATGAAGATGAAATTGCTCCTTGCGCTAGGATAAGCTGGTGAGAATGTTTATTTGGTAAGTTAGCCCGGAGATATCTCTGTTCTAATTGACTAGACCAGTTTATTAAAGTGTTTGTGGCATATAGTTCAAAGTATATAATTCATATTTAAAAATAATAGTACGAAAAAATCAGTCTGATGGACATCAACAAACATACTATAGCATCGAATTGAAAAAATAAAGAGTTTTACTATATCATCGGCAAAATGTTGAATTATGGTCTAGTAAATATATACTACAACCTGCCCAATACAATCATTATTAAAATGTTAATATTAATATTTTTAAAGCTGTTTCTATATCCTATCCACCTATTTGAGGGTGAAAGCTGTGTCCCTTTACATTGTACCCCTAAGCAGACAGAAAAAGTACTTCAGAATTGCTGGCCGAGCTAGAAAAGACCAGATCAGATAAGATAAGAGAGATAAACTAAACTCCGTTTTATTTAATAGAGATAATTATGATGGTTTGATGACCTGGTTTGATATCGGATGTATGATCCAAAATGAAAAAAAAAATGCAGAAAGTAAGACCCACATAATAGCGCTCAAGAGAAAGATTTAGGTTTATATGAATGGACTATATTTCCAAGATAGGATATAATGACTCCAGCAGGGCCTAATATAGTTTGAGCGCGTCTAGTATAAGTACTACTCATCGGGTGTGGAGGGGGGGTTACTCTCTATTTGCATACATAAATTCATTAACACTAAAATTAAATTAATTTATTCAAAGCTAATGATGATTTTCCAACGTCCTGGAGACGTATCATGTTGTTAAATATCTCATTTCGCGATATTGAGATTTTTTAAATAGTAAGTACTAGCAAGTGATATGCCTTCTGGAAAATAAAATTAATAACTACTCGTTGGGTATAAAATTTAGACAAAAATAAAATTAACTATTACTTCCTTGTGTCCAGCGTGCAAGTGTCAGGATCCATGGATATTGACGATTATCACAGCTACTCTTTAAAATATGATTGAATTAAAGTTGAAGGAAATGGAATGAGCTTTGTTATCACTATTATTGTGTCTCTTTTGAAAGGTTTTTATTTAACAGATACGTAGTTTAACACTTTTGTTAAAAATGTTATACTAAGTCATTTCCTAAAAAACCCAACTTGATACAAATTTGGTTTAATAAGTCTATAATAAACACCCGAAGAAAACAATATGTTAAGAACCAAGTCAATTTATTTATTTCAACTACTCGATGAACTACTATAATTTTAATTATGATATGAAATTAAAATTACTAGTTAAACCAGAATAATCGCAATTACTAATTGGCCAATGGTCAAATTTAATTGCTATTACTCTTTGTCCAACACTGCTTTACTGCTTACAACAGCCAAAGGATCCTGGAGTGACGAGTTTTAATCCACACTTAAGCTTAATTCACAAGACTGAAAAGACAGAAAACCACGCAGATTCCGACTATTACAGCACTTACTAGACAAACGGTCTAAACATCCAACTCATTACAAAAGACTGGTCTGCATGACAATAATAAGGCCCATCTGGACATACGGAGTTGAGCTTTGGGGCTCCACTAAACCTTCGAATTCCTCACGTATCGAATCCTTACAATCCAAAATCCTTCGTAAAATCCTCAATGCTCCTTATTTTGTTACTAATAAAACCACCCATAAAGACCTAAATGTTCCTTATGTAACCGATCTAGCCCGAACCCGATATTATTCCTTCCATAATAAACTCCCTAACCACCCAAACCCACTAGTTTCTAACCTTGCTTCCTCTTCCATTCCTGGCAATCCTCCGAGGTGCCTGGAAAGAAGATGGCCTCGTGACCTTATATTGTAAAATGTTTTTTAGAGTTCTACTACAGGGTAGTTTCTCTACATGCTGTATCATATCATTGTCATTATGATCAAATTTACTTTTTGTATTTTTTATACAGTTGTAAATATCAATAAATAAATGAAATAATTCAAATATGTAATTTTTCTCTTTTTCCCTTTTGTTTGTAAAACCTTTCGACTTGGCGTTGCAATAAGTATCAGTTCCATTTTATTAGTCAAGCCCTGATTCAAAGTTAGCTCTAAACAAACCTTTCAAATTGAACGATACTGTAGGGAGGAGGGGAGAGGGAGAGGGAGAGGGAGACCGTAAATTGTAACAATGTATATAAGGAACGTAGCGGACCTAATAGCTATCCTTGAAGGATGCCTGGAAGCCATGCCTTATTCAGCGGAGGGGTTGAGCCCTGGAAGGTCACATTAAATTTCGAAGGGACTGGCTAGTCGTAAATTATCGGGATTGCCAAAGCCTTGTCCCTTTCCCTCTTCAATGAGAAAACTATGCATCTTTTAGAAAGTTATCAATCACTCTTACTCGCCCATCACCGTCCCTTCAAATATTTAAGCTTCAGGATCTCCCTTATTCGTTTCGCTAGAGAACATTAGCTACTGTAAATAATTGTTCGTTTCCTCAGCAACGTTAATTTGTCTTTTCTAGATACAGGAATACATGAAGTGTGCTTTTTGTTTTTAGGAATTTTACTTCCTCCAGTGCATGAAAATGTTTCCCCAAAATCTGTTTGATCATTCCCTTTAATTTGTTTCTTTGTAATATTTACTCTTGGTTTACAACCTGACATTTATAAGATTTAAAGTTTAATGTCATTAGCCTTTTAGGGATTTTAGTTAATATTACTAGTTTGTAATTAAAAAAAAAACTCAATATGGTTATAAATCTGAAAAAATCAACAAATACCAACAGTTATTTTCTGAAAAAAAAATTTGCTTTTATGTCATAAATATGGTATGAACTTTTGGAAATATGCAAATATCTAGAAAAAAAAAATTAAAAATTACTCTGATGTGTAGGCTATTTTTTAATATGAACAATTTATTTTTATTGCATCTTTTTTTAGTGGGATTCATCTTTCAATTATGAATCACCAATCAAAATAATTTTTTTTTTTTTTAAGAATCATTAAACGCACATTTCTTAAAATTAAAAAAAAAAATATTTTGACACGAAACGGCCTTATATACCGCGCGAATATCATTTCTTCCCAACTTTCCCCTCACATTTCTCTCCTTTCCTTTCTTCCCATCTCTTCTTAATTTTTTCAGACTTCACTCTTCTTTCTTCCTCGCTCCATACTCTCCCCCGTCTCATATCTTCGGCACCCACAAGGACCTTTATCTTCCTTAATTTTTCCCTATATTCATCTCTATTGAGGCAGTCTCGATTTGAGATCCTAATTTCCTCCCATTACTACAAATAATTTTCCCTAAATACGGAGTTGAGCTTTGGGGCTCCACTAAACCATCAAATTCCTCCAGAATCCAATCCTTACAGTCCAAAATCCTTCGTAACATCCTCAATGCTCCTTACTTTGTCACAAATCAAGTCATCCATCAGGACCTCAATGTTCCATATCTTGCCGATTTGGCCAGAACCAGATACCGTTCCTTCCATAATAAACTTCTCAGCCACCCAAATCCACTTTTTTCTAACCTGGCTTCTCCTTCATTACCTAGTAATCCTCCTAGGCGTCTGAAAAGAAGATGGCCTCGAGATCTCCTCCTTTAGAAATGTTTATGGAGTTCTATCAATGGTTAGTTTCTCCACATGTTTGTATCATGTCATAATATCACTTACAGCAAATTTACTTGATGTATATATATGTATACAGTTGTAAATTAAAATAAATAAATTATTAAAAAAAATATGATCACTAAATAGGAAATAATTAAAATAAATAAATTATTAAAAAAAAAAATTAAAAGTAATCATGAAGATTACCTCGAAGAAGACCTCGAAAGGTCTAGGAAAAATTAATAATAAAATGGAGACAAAAAAAGTAAGAAAAACATATCAAAATACATAATTTATTTTGGCAATATTTGACTTTCGCTACTTTTAGATTAATTAGAATTGTTAATTTTCTATAATTTATTTTAAATTAAGATTTTGATAATAATATAAGCAGAAATTGGAGCATATGTGGATGAGGATCGGACATACGAAGTGCGCCCGACCGTTAGTAACCGCAAGGGCTACATTTAATCCTAGCACAGCTGTGACTCCTACTGCTTCATCCTGCATTACTTCCACAACATCTATCTTGTCTTCCTTTGCATATTCCTCTTCAACGAGAAATTCTCATCTTCTGTCTGTCGTTAGAGCCAACTTTCTTGTCCATAATTAACAACTCGGCAGGACAATGGGGAACTAAAACATGAGAAGAGTTGATGAAACTAGCGGTAATTCAGGACTACTTTTGTTTCACGTACAATTATAATTTCTATTATCAATAAAACTTAGATAAGGATGAAATTTGGGCCTGTTATCTTATTACCATTTTAAAATCATTCTAGACCAATTACTACTCGAGCGAAGAGGTAATAGGATTAGCATGTCCTGTTTAATGCAGTGACCCATCTTTCGATCTAATGGTGAAGAAGATTGGAAATTTTCCAAAAAATAAACTTTTGTATGGCACATAATCGTCAACATCGTTTCCGTATGAAGTGATTTTGCTTTTATGATTACGTTTGGAAAGGAAACTGAAAGGTGTTTTCAGTACTCTTTCTGGCTCTTCAATGATTGTAATGAAGTTAATGATTTCCCGCGTATGTTGTTTTGTTTTGTTGTTTATTAATTGAATTATTAAATTATATATTAAAAATTTAGATCCTATGACTCCGAAGTAACAGGACTAAATTTCTAATGATTAAGTTATCCCTTTATATAATTATATTTTTATGGGCGTTGAAGTAAGTTTAGTTATTTTTAGCTTATTCTTGGAAACTTAGTTTTTCGTTTTTAGTGTTTTTCGCAAAATATGTTGTAATAATAATTATATTTTTTTTAAAAATTCCATTACCAGTTATGTAATATAACAATACTACATACGTATAATTTGTACATTGATTGGACTGTACAGATTATTAATTTAAATAGGCTTATAAAAATGTTGAGTTTAAGTTCAATTTAAAAGTAGTTAAAAATAAATAAATATAACGTAAAAATAATCATAACAATAAACAATTGACTCTAAATGAATAAATACATTACTATGTATACGAGGTAAATTTTGTTCGATTACAACATTAGAATAGCAGAGTCGTGTCGTCAGTATCTGGGTGTTCATTGAATTTAAATATTTAAAAATTTAAATTACTAAAATATAAAAGTATTTTTTCTTGATTAGTAATTTATAAAATAAATTAGTAATTATAAAATAAACCTTTGTCCTTAGTATAATATATGGTAGATAAATGAGTTACTATAGAACATACAATGGTAGGTAAATTTATTTTAAAATGACTTAGTTAGCAATATTATACTTTGCGACTTATTATAAAAGGTTCCTTGAATATAATAAATTAATAGTATCTATCATAATAAATAGTTTTTACAAAATAGGGTTTTATTTTTATCTTTATTTCTGACAATCAGGTATATCAGGTTAGGTTCATATAATACCTAATACAATATAATTAAAATTAAACAAACTGAAAACAGCTGTTTTTAATCCTTCAATGCACAGCCTTTAATGTGGAGGTCATTAAAAGTGTTTGCTAATTACTTATTCTTTACTTGTACGTGTTTTCAAATTTGTTTGATTTTATTGTTTAATTAAGGAAAGTGGGTTAGTATTGCAAAATCCTTCGTCACTATGTTGTAGTTATCTATTTGGGATTATTTTAGGGCTTTTTTTATAATCCTTGTTCGTCTCCACGAATAAATTTCAGAGTAAAGCACCAATACTTGATCAATAGTGAAAACTGATTCTCTCCTAATCCCTGAGTTCTACTTTTAGAAAAAATTATCACCAAAAACTTGTAAAACATCGGTTAATGTGAATCGTACTGATCCAAGCAAATTAGACAAACAGTTATTGATGTTTTGTCCTTGCGTGTACCTCAACATAATTTATATAAAAAGTACAAAGAAGAACTTACATCTTAGTCTTAAAAAGTCACATTATTTTTATCCAATTTCAGTTTTTGGTTTATTTTACTTTATAGTCATTTTTCATTTATAATCACTTAATTTTTTTCTTTACTATATATTTACTTCATATTTATGTATATTTCCTTTATTTTTTTCTATAGTTTATGTATATCTAAATATATTTTAAAAATGTATGTTATCTAATATGTTTCTTACAAAGTTATATGCTCTTGAGAGCATGGAGTATGTGTGTATTTAAAATCAATTCACAGGGTTACTTTAGGATAGAAGAAAAAAAAAAACATCGATAAATAGACATTATTTCTATTTCAACTGATATTATTATTAATACGAAACATAAAATTATGGTATACCTACGTGCATGATTTATTCATAAAAGGGGGTATAATAAATTACAATAAAGATTATAGGATATAATTGAACTTAGCAATTATCAAGAGATATACCATCGCGGAACAAAAAGATGAATACAGGTATAATTTAATTTGCCTTTTACAGTTTAGACAAGTTTAACAGATATATGGTGCCGAGTTGGTAAAAGTTTGGCGTGGGAGTTCGCAGTAGCGAGTTGTACAAATACTCTTCTCGGCTCTTACTGTAACCAACACCCTTACTATAACAACATTTCATCACTAATATTTATAATTAATGAATTTAGACAATAATAATAAAATTAATTAAGATCTAATAAATTCTGATCTATAAAGTTAGATATTAGATTAGTATCTAAATTCATTATAAATCAATTAAAAAATTTTAATATAATTTTTTTTCTTCAGTTGCATCACATTTAACTATAATAAGTTATAATATTCCTGATCAAAAACAATGAATATATATCAGCTAGTCAATGCTCCATCAGATAAGCTAAAAATATAAATTTTTTATTTCAAAATTTTTAACTGTTTTTTATATTATCAGAGAGGTATTTTTTTAATATAATATAATTAAGTTACTGTGTACTGAATTTAAATAAAAATACAATACTTCCTTACAAAGCACTGAAACCCTGACCTTCATGGATTGTAGCTATACTGACTACTGAATTCCCCAAAAACTCTCTTTATCCATATAATTTCAACAATACGAGGTTTTTAAAGTATATGTAATATTGTGTGATCTGTATAGGTTGTTTGGTACGAAATATTTGTCAGTTGATCATTGTTCCATGAATTTAGTCAATCAATTTGATTATGTTTTTATGTCAAAATAATCGATAAACATTGAATTTTAAATTTGTATATTGTAAGAGAAGTATAGATTTTTTATTAATGTAATAAATGAAATAAAGTTATTGATTACTGACTTCTTGGCCGTACAAAAAAGAAAGAAAGAAACCCTGATTCTTCATGAGTTGTTGTGGTAAAGATTAATGAATTTTACTTTACAGACATTTATTTATTAATTGGAAAATATTTGTAAAGATAAAGAATACATAAACATTTTAAAAAAGCCAGTGTTGTAATGACATTACTTTTTCAAAATAAAAAAATTCTAGTTTAAAAGCCTTGTTATATTAAAATTAGAATTTTTTAATTTTTAATATAAAATTTGCTAAATGTAGAACGTGGGTGTTGTAGTTGTACCCTTCAACTCTGCTAGCTCTATATTTTTAATTATTATTCCTAACATATTTATTATCACTTGTACTATATCTTAATTATAATATGATAATTGAGCAATACTTCAGTACATTCAGGTATCAAATCCCTGAAGAAACTGAACTATTGAGTTTTGATTCTTGAGCTGCTCCCAAACCACAACAGGCTTGTCAGAAACTAAATGATTTCTCTCAGCTTACTGATTGGGCAAGTTGGGGCCGCGAAGGTGATGAAGAGAAAACTCCCAGCCAAGCCGGACCTAAGAAATCACTCTAAATTTGATTTTTCCTTCAGGTGTACCACCCTCCACTTTGGCCGACAGATTTATGAGCTTGGTGAGAGGCCATTTTTCTTAACAAATATTGGTTGGTTGGCTGCTCTGATAAGGGTCGCTATAACAGCACCGCATTCTTTCCTAAAATGCTTCCTCATTTTTTTTTTCTAATAATTTAATCATGAGGTTTTTTTTTTATACATTATAATTTACATTTAAATAATAAAATTGTTTAAAATTTTATTATTTTATTTTGAAAAGAAATAAATCAAAAGAAGAAAGGAAAACATCCTGCATTATCAAACAAATTTGAACCACAGAAGGCATACTCATTTCTTAATCGAATGTTCATATAGCTCTTATTTTTACAACCATTTTCCTCTGAACAAACAGCTGTAAAGTAAAGTTCAGAAATCAATAATTTAATTCTATTATGTTTTAATTAAAAAAATAAAAAATCGATACTTCTCTTATTATATAAAATATAGTTAGGGATTTGAAATTGAATCTTTTTAAATATTTTGACATATAAACGTTAAACAATTGAATAGCTAATGTGATCGAGCATTGAACAGCTGATAAATATTCATGGTTCATTTCACGGTTTTTAGTCAGGAATATTATAATTTTTTTATTTCAAAACGCCTTATAGCTACTGTCAAACTATATTTTCTAATAAAGAAAAAAATGTAGTTTGACAGTAGGTAAACTATATTTTCTAGTAAAGAAGAAATGTAGTTTGACAGTAGGTAAACTATATTTTCTAATACAGAAAAAATTTAGTTTGACAGTAGGTAAACTATATTTTCTAATAAAGAATAAATGTAGTTTGACAGTAGGTAAACTATATTTTCTAATAAAGAAAAAATGTAGTTTGACAGTAGGTAAACTATATTTTAAATGTAGTTTGACAGTAGGTAAACTATATTTTCTAATAAAGAAAAAATGTAGTTTGACAGTAGGTAAACTATATTATTCCTTTATTATTAATTATTTAGAATAACAATTCTTTTTTTAAATTCTTTGTTTTGGTTACTGTAAAAATTACGTTTTTTTCTTTTCTTCTTAATTATTTAGGAACAACTTTTTTTTTTTTTATTTTCTGTTAAAATTATGTCGTTTCCCTCAATTTTAATTTTCTGGAATGATTATGTGGTAAAGATACTTAAAAAAAAAATCTAAATGCCATTTATGAGAAAAAATAAAAGTTCTAATAGGTCAAAAATTCCATTTTATCGTACTAAGAACACGATATAGCTTATTTAAAGACCTTGAAAAAAACCAGTGTTGGATTGATATAGGAAAATCCAGTGTCCTAGAGACCAAGGAAAATCTAAGGAAAAATCTATTATAGCCTAAGATTATTTATACAGAACCTTACAAATCATTAATTAATCGAAATTTCCTTAGCAGTTTTCTCCAACTAGTATTTTATCACAAAATTTCAAATAATGAGCAAAGATAAATGTATTTTTTCCAAATATTAGAAATTATACTTTACATATAAACAGACACATATAATAGGCTCGACAACCCACTTAGGGAGTGGTCTGTGTCTCTTTTATTAGTCTCCAGTAGTCTGCATGCCTTTTTGTTGGAGCGGTTCTGTTTCAGGTGTCCAGCAAGGTTCTAATATCCACTACTTTGGCATTTAACCCATGTTTTGAATATACTCTTCACTGTCCTCGTTCGTTGATGCTCCTCTATCATAACATTTTTCAAGATCTCACAATAAACACTAATCACTTTAATATTACTTGACGATAAACCTCTTTAGAATAAGTTCCTTTAAAGCGGTAGCTGGTTCCGTACAAAGGATACTAATCCATGGATTGAAGAATTTGTTTCGGGATAGTATAATGGATAGTAATATAGTATTATGGTGGGGAGGACAGTGCAGTAGGGAGGACTAATTAAGCGGCTTTATTCATAAGCACTAGGGTTCCTGGGTCCTGCCGGTGATTAAACGGTGCCCAGGACCTATTTCCCTTGGGATCGCCCTTGTCGTGTTCCTGTCCTTTAATCCTCGTTTCCTATCTTCTTTTTTTTTTACTTTTTTTCTCTTGCTTTATCTATCTACATTGTTTCTGTTTTGCTTATTACAAATAATTGCTTCGACTTCGGATGTGTTATGTGTGTTAGTGTTTGTTAATTATTATTTTTAATTTTTGAGAACATACTATTTTGTTTTATTATAGTTATAGTACTCAAAATCATTCGTTGTTGATGGGTAATTTTTTTTTAATCTATTTTACCGTCAGTCTAGGCTAGAAAAATGTTTTTTTTTATGTCAATAATTAAAAAAAAAATTCTTATACAGGATTATTTTTTAATGTATATCTTATTTAGGGAATATTAGGACATTGTCAGATCCAGAGAGGGGGGCTCTCTCCTAGAGAAAAGGAAAATTTTAATTTTTGGAATAATATAATATTATATCCTACCCATTTTTATGCTAAACAAAAGTACTAGTTAGAACATATTTAATAGTAATATTTTATAGTTTGAATTATATAATGTATTTTTATTCTATTACAAAATTAAAATTTAAAATGTTCGGGTTCAAATCCCACTTGTTTTGTGTGTAATATTTCGTAATTTAAATTATTATGCTTTTTTTTTCACTATTACAAAACTATAGTCTAAAATATCCCACATGACAACCTAAAAATTTCCCTTCCTCCTATAACCAAAAAGAAACTTAGATTATTCCAAAATTTGATATTATATCCATCATATGTTTATCCCCTAAACAAAATCACTAGAAATATATTAATATCAATATTTCGATTGATTGAAAAATTAAAATTTTAGATAATTGGGTTTAAACCTCACTTGATAGTGAAAAATTGTCTCAATTTTCTGGACAGTTGTTCTCGACATATATTGTTGACCCTGATTTGGATTCCATATCAAACAGTAGGAATCCTTTAATGCTCAATGTTCCAAATTTTGTAAGATTTTTGTTGAGAGATCCCAGAACTATCGGGCCAAATTCTACATTTCATCTCATTTTTTATCGGATCAATAAATTTCCGATCTGTAGGGAGATTTGTTAAAAATACCCTCATAAAAATCATTTGTAATTATTTTAGTAATATCTCGAGAAGAAATTAATTATTTAATAATACTGGCGTATAGGCACTTAGCAAGTATAATCGCTACCTTGATCAAGAATTAGCTGAAGTAGTAACAGTCATTTTAACAATTTTTGGAACTATGTTATTTTTTGGTAAGTTATGTAAAAAAAAAAAAAAAATCTGTTACAATTATAATTAAAATATCTGCAAACTACTTTTTTAGGAACCGAAGAATCCCACACATTTTTTTCAGATCCAATTCCACCCAAATTAGCTACATCTCATGAGAACTTCACTCGGCACCCTAATTATTTAATAATTAATCTCTATTTAAATAAAAATATATCTTATAACAAATAAACATCTATATAATAATTAATCTCAATATCTGTCTAGCTACGCACATTTTTAAAAATCATCCCTGGAGGTTCAAAAGGCAGTGGCTCTGAAACTTATTGTAAATAATTATGTTGGGGTTCTGGTGGAAGATAGATTCTCTAAAGTCTTTAGCGCCTGCGTCTAGCTCCCTCCTTCAGCCTCCACTTGCTGTCTATATTAGTGACCTTGTTAAATGAGAAACGTCGGGATCTTCAGGACTCCTGTTTTATCCTTCATAAGTGGGGAGAAGAATAAGACCTATACAGAGTTTCTCAGGTCGAATATAAATATTTTAGATTATAATTAATGCATTGAAGATGTTTGTTTTACTTTATTTAACTTCTGAATTGATTTATATTTTTATTTTATGTTTTATTGTTATTTAATTTTTTACATCCCTATAACTATGATGAATTTTCCCTTATATCTCGATGTGGAATCACTGGACAGAATTTAATATTTAAATAGGCTATCACCATTTTTACTTGTTATTTTTTTTTTTTTTAAATATTCAATAGTAAAAAAGATCTTTATCATAAATTTAATTAACAGGAAAATCTGTTGAGTATATAATAAAATACATACATATCAGATATAGGAAGCAGAGGGTACGATGACAAATAAGATATTTGAGAGGACGCGGGGGCGGGGGGAGGGGAGAGGGGATGATGGATTACGCTAGCTATCTGAAGCAGGTTTC
The DNA here is from genome assembly GCF_000696795.3 of Halyomorpha halys. Classification (NCBI taxonomy): domain Eukaryota; kingdom Metazoa; phylum Arthropoda; class Insecta; order Hemiptera; family Pentatomidae; genus Halyomorpha; species Halyomorpha halys. The sequence continues at coordinate 858,659 of NW_027115659.1, read as the reverse complement.
AGTGTCCTGCCGCTTCCCAAGATTGATATTAACTGATGGTCCTCTTCTTCCCCAGTCTGGCTTTTATACCAGGGTCCCCATCATAATCCCCAGCCACTTAAAAATAAACTAAATTAAGGATAATACATATTTTTTTAGTATACACTGGAAAATCATTATATTAAGCTTCTACTTTATACTAAAAATATATACTATCATTAATTTATTTTATTTTTAATGGACAGGGTATTGCAATGAGGGTTGGAATAAGTCTAGTATGCCTGAAGTTTGTAACCAAATTGTAAATTAATGTTTTTTTTTTTCTGATGGTTTTTTTTTTAACGCTAATATAATAATTATAGAATTATCAATTGATATTTCATTAAAATGTACAAAACCTATCCTATCCTACGAAATCTATCTCATCAATAGTGTCTATGTATCCTGAAGAATTTGATACAAGAGCTATAGCCTAACAAATTCAAATAAAATTAACAGCTCAAGGAACTTCGTTTTTAAAGGTCGGAGAATTTATGCAGTTGTTATGAAATACGAAATACAGCAGTCAGTCCTTCTAACCTTCTTCAATATATAACAAGAATTTTATTGCTCTACATTATTAACAAGACATCAGTATTGAAGCAATCCTTATATCTTTTTATTCCTATAACGACATCTATATGTCCTTCTTCTTAATATTTACTCGCTCCAACAATCCAGTTTTCTTTATTTGTTTACAATCGACAACTGAAATACTAGTGACCTACATAATTACCGATGAGTAAAGAAAAGAACTGATTTTAATCGTTTAACATAATATATATTTATTCTTTCTATTGTGTGTAAAACGTAGGGAAAAGATTGCAAAATCATTGACAAAACACATTGACATAATTTGTTTTGTTTTTTGTTTTATGTTATCAATCCCCTAAAATACAGGATAACATAATAAATGAAACTTTATCTGTTTATTAATTAGAATTATAAGGTATATTTGATTAATTTATAGTTGCTTCTCATATAATAAACATTTAATGAAGTTAAGCCAATGAATATTGGTGTGTTACTGCTTTTATGATAATAAAGTAGTATGAATTAGTCAAAATTTTAAAAATACCTAAATGAACCACTGCCAATCTTAAGCATCCATCTTACAACTGGGAAACTCGAAACTACAATCGACAACTCAAATACTTTGTGGTCTGCATAAGATAGTTAGATAACTAAGTAAAATATTAGACAAGCCAATCTCTCTCTCTCTCTCTCTCTCTCTCTCTATATATATA
>NW_027115659.1:842595-857334 GCF_000696795.3 Halyomorpha halys | reverse complement strand
ATATAAATGAAAATTTAACTGAAACTGTGTAATAATATTCAAGGTTTTTTTTTTAATACCCAGAAACATTTTCTAGTAGCTAAGGTATATTTAGGTTGCTCAGTTAGGTTGCTGGCTCTAGCCGCCAGACTAGACCTAAGGCCGGACAGAGATCGAAGAACAGAGGCTGGAGAGTGGAACAGATAAGACACGATCCGCTGAGCCAGCCAAGAGTCTCCTCAGGACCTCTCAGTCTTTTATTTGACTTGCAAATCTTCCAATTATAGTAGCTTGTTCTAACCACCCCACCACCCCTACCGTCCTACTACCCGACTACTGCAAACTTACTAATTTACAGTTCATTGTCTCCCCTTCTGCCATTTACAGTTACAGTCGTCCCCTCTGCGGTTTTATGGTCCTCTCATCTCAAGGCGGGGAAAGGTTGGGTGAGAAACTGCTATCTCAAGGCTTCATCTAGCTAACATCAATTTGAAAATGAGGTGAACTCAAGGAGAATGAATAATTACCAATTAGGCTTTTATATGTTAATATTCAGTGGTGATTTTAATTATCATTATTTTTTTTTAAATTTTCATTGTTGTAACTGAGCAGTAGTAGAGTCTATTGGATGCAGTTCAGGCATTGCACTCATTTATGAGAAAGTATTAAAGTTATTATAAATTAATTAATTGTATACGTAAATTAATTAATAAGGAAAAGAATGTTTAAAAAAAAAAAATTTAGTCTTTTTTACATCCATTTACCTATATATGGAATATACAGTAAAGGGAAGTGCTGTGATAGTACAAAGTTTTGAATTCCAATTTTCAACGGAAATACAGTCTGTTTCTGTGAACAGCCCAGCTTTAAAACGATAAGTCGTTTGAAACTTGACATGCTTATTTAAAGTGGTACGAGGAACGTTCTTACAGAAACGTTTTCGATAAAAGTGACTCCAATTAAAAGGTTTATCACATTTATTTCCCTCAAAATTGGGTCTATACTATTTTAATTAAAATCGCCTATCACTGTACAACCAAATAGTCTTCACTATGAGCTAGATCTTAATCATATTGAAATAGTTTGACGTGGCTTAAATACCGAATTTTCAAAATAGCTTCCTCTAAAGTCCTTTTAATTCTCTTTGTTTAAAATCATTAACCATCTCACATTTTTATTCTTAATGAAAAATGGATAAATATAAACAATGAAAAGATTTTATTATTAACTTTAGAATATAAGAGGAAAAGTATTTTTTCAAGATTAAGAACACCTCGAAAATAAGACTAGCAGTACAGACGTGCCATATACCATTGGAAAACTACGATTTTTGAAAATACAATAATTAATTTATAACATCCTGGAAAGTAATAGAGAATGACGAAAAATTACATATAAAATGTCCGTTTTAACAACTTTTTAACCTGCTTGCCGCATGTGCAGTATGTTTTTCCGTTTCTCCATTCTGATATTTGTTTTATGTCGCATCAATTATTGAATAGTTAGTTCTTTTAATATCACTTGAGCTATATTTGAGCTTTTCAGTTGAAATTATTACCGCCTCTATAAAATCGTTTTTAGTATTTTCAATGTTAATTCAATAGCAATTTAACATTGAACGAATGATCAAGAGTGGAATATATATTTTAGTAAACTGTTATATTTTTATGTTTCTTCTATACTTTTGAAAAAGAAAAAAAAAGTATTTTTCTAAAACTGTTTAAAATTAGTGTTTGTCAATCCATCACTTGAAAAATCTTATTTGGAGAATTCGAGCAGAAAAGTATTGCAGCTGTTTATAATATTGAAATATATGTTCTGAAACGAGGGAATATTAATTTCAACTCTAATTTGGTAGGTGGGGCTCCACTAAACCTTAGAATTCCTCTCGTATCCAATCCTTCGTAATAACCTAAATGCACCCTACTTTGTCTCAAATAAAATCATCCACAAAGACCTTAATGTTCCATTTGTAACCGATCTAGCCCGAACCAGATTTCAATCCTTCCATTACAAACTCCCTAACCACTCAAACCCATTAGTTTCTAATCTTGCTTCCTCTTTTATTCCGAACAATCCTCCCAGGCGTCTGAAAAGAAGATGGCCTCAGGACCTTATATTGTAAAAATGTTTTTAGAGTGCTACTATTGGGTAGTTTCTCTACTTGCTTGTACCATACCATTATGATTTTCTCAAATTTACTTATGTATTTTATGTACAGTTGTAAATATTAATAAATAAATTTAATAAAAAAAAAAATTGGAAGGTAATTGAATGTTGTGTGAAGTGGGCAATTCAGGTGTTTACTTGTAAGAATTTACTATCACTTGAGTTGGTACTGATTATAGATTTTTTTTTTTACGATGATTAAAAATAATGATTTTATTATTTTTGCACCTTTTATTTAAAAGAGTGTAATACAATTTTCAGCTTGGACATCATTATAAGATATAAAATAAATAATATGTAAAATTAAGCCTTCTTTAAATCTTCTAAATATTTGTGATTCACTAACCAGTCAAAGCAAGTAAACAATATATTTTGTCATTTTTTTTTTTTTTTTTTTTTTTTTTTTATTGCTCTTATAAGTTAATTTGATTACCAGCCCTTGCCTTTTGATTTGGATTGATCTGGCAGTGACAATATCCGTTTGAACCAGGTTGGTATAATACTGGAAATTAGAAGTTGCTCTGAAGGACGGACTCATTAAGGTAGACCCGCCTGGTGCCAGATTTTAATCGAGAAGGCGGTGAGAGAAGATTGCCGCTCCCGTGGTTTTTAATATAGGCAGGTCTCATTGTCATTGCTCGCTGTTAGTGTAATACCTCTCACATCAAATAGACTGTCCGGTACCTTCTGTATCTTCATCTTATTCTAGAGCGTCGGAGGATGAGATATCCCTCTGTACCTCCACATCTCAGGACGAGTCTGTGTCATTTGAACTGCAATCTTTATCCGTACCTAAGTCGATGTTTTTCTTTTATAACTTGTAACTACTTTCCAATGTCATTAAGGGATGTTGTAGACCATCCTAGTGTCATAAAAAAAAACAAACAAAAAAAACGTCAAATGTATAAAAAATGGATTAAAAAAGAGAAGTCCTAAGTTGATTCCATTTTTCTTATACACCATTTACATTTGGTTTATATAGAATATATATATTTATTTCTTGACATTTAGAACTGTATTACATAAATATACAAAAAGTTAAATGTGATATTAATTATATTATAATGTTATGCCAGTCTTGTGGCTAATCCATTCATTGGTAAAACTCCAGTAACATTTCTGGAGTAACAGGTCTCGAAGCCATTTCCTTTTCAGACCCCTAAGAGGTTGATGAAATATTGACGAGGAATCAAGGTTAGAAACAAGTTCGTTTCAATGGTTAGGGAGTCAATCGTGGAAGGTTTGTTATCTGGTGCTTGCCAAATCGAACTTTGAGATCCTTACGGGTGATATTACAAAATTTTAATTAATACTTGTATTCTGGTATTTCTTTCCGTTTTCTTATGTTAATGTACAGTACATAATATTTTACGAAACGATACGTACGGGAAACGGAAAATATAGCGGAAATCGAATTATAACAGGTAAATCTTATTCACTTTCCTTTTTAAATTTCACATCAACAAAATCGACGTGACAAAAATGTGTATTCGACCACAAACATTCAACCCCTCCTCAAAATTATAGATATAACTTTTAAAGATGCCTAAAAATCCAAAATTGAAAAACAAAAGTCGGCCTTCAGACAGTCCGGTGTCTTTCTTCGGAAGTTACTCAATTGATCTTTTTCAGATTTGGCTCTAAGGTCACTCCAAGGTTATCCCCTTCCCAGTTCTTAAAAATAGACATGATTTAGCAGTTGTTTTTTTACGATTGAGGTTTTATTTGGCTACATCTCTATTTAGAATAATTCATTTTACTCCTTTTTTTGGTGATGTATTTTTTTTTTTTTTATTATGATATTTAAATTATTATCTATTTTTATAAAAATGATAAACCATTTATGAATTTAATGTTATTTTTTCATGTGTTTAGTTTTACTGGTCTTCTCCTTGTATATCAAAGGTTTATACCTATATTATTTTTTCTGTTTTTGATGTGATGATATTTTTTTTAGTAAATCGTTGATTCCATAATACTTTGAGGACATAGGACTTCTTGTGGACATATTTTAAAGATGACTAAGTTGAATAATTAGTTTACTTACATTTAATAAAAGTATCTACCTTGACATACCTGATCTCACTGAGATTTACCTTGCTTAATAATACTCATAATTAAAACCATAACAATGTTCATGAAGTTAACACTAAGGGTAAAGTCTTGTCTTCCTACCTCTGTGTATCCTGAGACTAGAGGAACTGAGTGTGGTCGATAGTACTTTGTTAAAGTTTAACTCGAGTTTCCTTGGCTACCCTTCTTCAGCTCCATCAACTGCCGAATTTCAAATAGGATTCAATAAGTGCAGTCCCTTTTGAGGGGAAAGCCAATTCACATTCCTACAACATTCTATAGCTTATCGAAATGACGTTATTTTATTCATCATAACAGCAGAAAATTGGAATTTATATGAGTGTGAGCATTTAATGTGAATTTGGTAGTTTAAAATTGTTCACCATTGGTTGTTTTTCCGAATTAGTACAGCTCTGTTAGTACGTGCGTGCCTTCACATGTACTGAAACAAATCACGTATTTGGAAGTCAATTATATGAATAATTAAGTTTTACATTAAAAAAACAAAACATATTTTTAATAATATTTTAATAAATTAACAAGGAGCGAGGTACTCCGTTGGTAAAGCACTGTGATCCTATCTCCGAGTTAGTCCAGCTGTGAGAGCTGATTATTTTTTATATCAGTTCTGGATCGACCTTGGGGTCGGAAAAATCTCCTGGGACACAATCGTTATCTAGCCGAAAAACCTGGAGGTTGAGCGTGATACTTATAACCAAATAACTATCTTGAATCAGCACTTCTTTGACAAATACTGAACCATTGACCCTGGGTTATTGTGATAAACATTTCAATATCCTCTATCGGTATCAAGTATATCAATTTAAACATACATTTGAAATAAGAAATATATAATATTTTAATAAAAAAGAAATTATATAGTATCAAAAAAAAAACTGCATGACCTATACAGTAGAATTAAATTGTAAGTCATGGAATAAAATAGTGGAAAAATTATAAGACCTATACAGATTAGAGAAGTTGAAATTAGAGATAAACTTTTCAATTTCTTAAAGGTAATGGAACATATTATATATAAATTAATAAATATAAATAATACCAGTAATTTTTTTCTCCACCGTATTTATTGATGTATACGACGTTTCAGCTGATCTGGACATATGGTGGATTGTCTGTTTGTTGAATATAGCTAGATGTAACCATTATTTAAATTACTATAAAATTATATCTATAGGGCGAGGAAAAAAAAACTACTCTTGGGTTAGTGGAATTTACTACTTTTTAACAAGTAAGGTAAATTTGAAGGTATCGTTTTTCAATATTTGACAATAACATATTATGACTTACAATTGTAACATAACTTTCCTAAGTTATTTGTTTTTACTTACACCAGTGCCGTCTATAAATTCTGTCCTACGTCTCAGAAAACTTAATTTATTTTTAATTCATTTCACTCATGAAAATACGAAATGATCAATAGACTTATTTCAAAATGAGGAACAAGCTGCTGCATCATATCTGAAATTACCATATTTTTCAAAATTTTATTTTCAAATTGGCCACTTTGGCGATATTATTTGTTAATGGAACGTATTTGCTCATAGACCATTGCCAAAGACACAAAATAGTATTGAATTTCAGTATCGTAGTTGAATGAATAGCTTTTACCATATGAGTGAGTTTCGAAGGAAAACTAAGGTAAAAAATATAGGAAGAATTGTAAATTTTTAATTAATAACTTCAGAGCTCTTAATTAATCGGTATTTGGAGGCCTAGACTTCAATCTCTACCCCAAGTTGAAAGGGGATGATGGTAGTATTGTATATTCAAAGTTAGTTGTATAAAGAATTGATACTAGGCGAGAGGGATGGTTGGATAATATAGCGTGGATCCTAGCCGACGTGGAGTAGGGAGCCTGCCAGTCTTCATTTTGGATTGCCAGTCACAATGATTTATCCATGCATAAGTAATCCACAGGTTCTCCCGCTTTGCATCTCCTACTGTAAAATGTTAAATCGGATCCAATATCGAAACATTTGCTCAGGCCTTCATCTTATATCTGATATTTCTCTTTATTTACAATTCTCCTCGGCACTCATCTTTCCAAAATTAGGGATTGCTTATGAAATCGGGAACACTTTAAAGCATTTTATACATCCATTATCTATTATTGCTTAGTGAATATAGTTCGTCCTCTCAGAAAGGCCTAGCTTTAAACTTAAATATTTAAAAGAAATTAAATCAAACTGAAACAAAAGTAATCTGTCTAATTCAATAACTCAGTGACCATCAAAACGATAAATATTTTATTTATGAAAAAAATAATTATATATTAAAGAAGCTGTGGCTGGGTCATGCATCTGTTAGTCTCTGCTTTTGTTGACTAAAATGAATAATTATTAATCATTAATTTATTTAAAAAATACATAGCATTAAAACCTAATTGGGAGTATGCTAAAAACATATATTAATTTTACACTTTACCTTTAGTTGACCATCATAATTTCAATTTTAATATTTCATAACTGTAAATCACACAGCTTATTCATCCCTGTTTCCTCAGTCTGCTGGTGTACCTCAGGGTAGTATCCTTGGTCCTATCCTTTATACAGTTTTTACATCTGACATCCCAACCCATCCTAACACTATTCTCACCACGTATGCCGATGACACATGCCTATTGTCAGTGAATAATGATCCTTCCATTGTATCCTAATCCTTCCAATCCCACATCACCACCCTCGAAAAATGGTGCCAAAACTGGAGGATTAAAATAAATTCCACCACATCACATTTACCCTTCGCCGTAAACCTTCGTCGTGCCCTACAGTATACCTTTTAATAGTACCCCACTTATTCCTGTTGAACAGATCCGTTACTTAGGACTAAATCTGGACAAACGACTGACATGGAATCCTCATACAAGACTGAAAAGACAGGAAACTGCTCGTCGATTCCGACTATTACAACATTTACTAAACAAACGGTCCAAACTTCCAATCCATAACAAAAGACTGATCTACATGACTATTATAAGGCCTATTTGGACATACGTAGTTGAGCTATGGGGCTTCACTAAACCATCAAATTCCTCTGAAATTCAATCCTTACAGTCCAAAATCTTTCGTAAAATCCTTAATGCTCCTTTGTCACAAATCAAATCATCCATCAGGACCTCAATGTCCCCTATGTTGCCGATTTGGCCAGAACCAGATACCAATCCTTCCATAATAAACTTCCCAACCACCCAAACCAACTCGTTTCTAACCTGGCTTCTCCTTCACTATCTAATAAAATAATCCTCCTAGGCGTCTGAAAAGAAGATGGCCTCGAGATCTTCTCCTTTAGAAATTTTTTTGGAGTTCTATCAAGGGTAGATTCTCCACATGTTTTTATCATGTCATAATATCAATAAATAAATTAATAAAAAAAATATTTACAGTTATACAAAATGTATCTCAATATTGATTAATTTTTCTTTTTTACAGGTAAGGGAACATTTCACTTATCTTAACGACACTAATTACGTAAGTAATCATTTGGATGTTTCATACAATTTTTTATCTAGTTAATTTTTAACTTTTGTTCTTGTTGATCTGATTCATAGTTTTTTTTTTTACTTCATTCCAATATTATTATCATTAGCATAAATATAAATTTATTATATATTATGTTCACTAATAACAATTTTATGACGCAGACAATGCATAATTTATCTTCACATCTAGTTTAAAAGTTTGAATAAATTATTGCGATTTAGTTCTCATTATATATTGTAGAATTTACCGAAGATATTTTTTTGTAGGAGGTTTGAAAACCAAAACAAAAATAAAATTCAACTATATACAATAGTAGTAATGAAAAGAAAGAATTAAAATAATAATATTAAAAGTCTTGGTTTAAAGTTCAAGTTAGGTTAGGACTTAGATGTTTTATAAAGTCTCTATCTCCATGATGCAATGTAAAGAGGCAAAATAGAATAAAAATTAAATCCCCCCCTCACTCAAATATGTTTTTATCATGTCATAATATCACTTACAGCAAATTTACTTGATGTGTATATGTGTATACAGTTGTAAATATCAATAGATAAATTATTAAAAAAAAAAAAATTAAATATTTCATAACAAGGGTTATCACTATGTAATAATTATTATTGTGGCGGCAGTGGGGGTTCAAAAGTGAACTTACCAATACTACCGGTCAGTATTAAATTTAAAAAAATTGTATCAAATATTTCTTTATTTAATTAGTTAACAAAGAAAAAATAAAGTCCCAAATAACAGCATGTATGCCGAGATAAAAGGTGCATCTGTAGGTTGTGTAACTTAACAAAATAAATTAAAATAAAATAAAATGAATTGAAATAAAACATAATGCTTCTTATAGATATTATTAAAAAGATAAAAAAAATTATAATAAATTAATCTACTACAAAAAACGCTTATATGGTGGATTCTTGAACTCACGATATTTTTTCCTTGAAGCTCCTGTCGAGCTCTGCGTCTTGTCTTCATTAATTCAGTGATTATATTAAAATGTCCCGCTGTGAGCCGAGAACTTACTGAAGTCTCTTCGACGAACTCAAAACGGGGGGAGGGGGCTTGGTCCCTTTAACTGGATACGAGGACTTGGTCCCGAGAACTCACTATGACCACTTGGTCCCTGACACACTGTAGAGGATTAAGCCGTAGTACTCGCACTGTGTGCGGACTTGATTCCTAAACTGTATTCAATAGATACATATAAACAACATTTATTGTGTGTATCGGCACGTAAATATATATGAGTATATATTTACGTATATGCGTACGTTTATAACAAACAATAAAAAAATATATTTTCTCTTTCCTTAGTACGGTGGCCACAAAAATTATTCACCTTAGAATTTGAAGATGAAGACAGGGTTCTGAAGAAATATATTCTAAAATACCCTAATGTTAAAACGCTTTGCCAAAGGAGTTACAGAACGCAATGTGAAAATATGAAGTAATATGAAACATTAGTTCGAATAAGTCTTCTTGTAAGAAATTCACACTCACCGAGCCTCCCTGGTTGGCTGAGTCGAAAGCTTAGTCGGTGTTTCGGAGAGCTAATAACAACTTGAAATAGCCAAACTGGAAGAATTCACCATTGATTATGAAAATTAGAAAATAAGGACAGGGATAATAAAGCACTTGTAAACTCATATTTTCGTCTTAACATTTTATTTATTAGAGTGGTACCAATGGGTAGTTTCTCTACACGCCTGTAACACTCCAATTTAACTTACATCAGATTTACTAAATATATTATAATGTACAGTTGTAAATAGCAATAAATAAATATTAAAAAAAAAATGTATCTGTTCTAATAATGAGAGCGATCACTTTTGATTATGCAGCAGTTTTCTGACTTATTTTAGATGTCATGGTGTGGTTGTATTTGCAGAGGGCAGTCTTGAAATATTATCGTATTTGATACATTTTTTTTACACAATATAAGTGCCGTTACTTATAGCTTTCATCTAGTTCCAGCTAATGAATTCAGCAAGTTTCTTAGAGCGTAGAAAGTTGTGTAAATAACAAGGACGGAGATAGATTAGATTAGAAGAAGCGATCTGTTGATTGGTGGTGGTGTTGAGCTGCCCTGCCAGATCCGATTAAACCCTACACAGGTAAAACACGGACCTAATCCCGACTGCTTTCTCTCAATACCTAACGCTTCCAATTTCGTTCACTTCTATATAAATCAACTGTGTAGGAGTTTTTTTTTTAATCTGTCACTGGTTCCATATTTGTTCTCATTTCTTATTTATATATATACTTGTTAAATATAGAACTTAAAATAGCTGATTTTTAAACATTTAATATGAAATCCCTTCGATAGTCCTTCCGTTTTTCAATTTATTATATTAGGGGTATTCATGATCTTTAGTTTAACATATTAAAGTGTTAAATGGAAAATTTATCTTAAATGGAGAAATATTTCCTTCTTTTACCAAGCAAAAACGATATAACATGTAACATGGCTGATATTCTGTTACTATGTTTGTTAAATAGAGAATGACGTCACGCTACAGACCAGCTGCGCTTGTCACCGTTTTATTTGTTGTCGTGTTAGGTTACTTACTCATAGTTTGTGTTTTGTTTTCTTTTGTCTTGTGTTTTGGACTTTTTAAAAATATAATGAGTAGTACTTTTACACTTCTATTTTTCACTTAATTTAGGCATGTTGTAATAAATTACTGTAATCAAAACTTAGAAGTAAATAATAACAAGAAGTTTTGGAAGGAAATGTTACTAAACAAGTTGCTCAGAAAATCCGCTAGAAACTCTTATGCATTTTTCATTTAACATGACTTTAAATAGGGCTGCTCACAATGCTATACTTATAACATTTAACATGGTAAAACATTTTACATTTAACACAATATCATGAATACCCCTATTAGAACATTTGGGGATGATAATAGAATTTGGTAAAGGTTATTTTGGTTTAATAGTAAATGGTTATGGTTAAAAATAATAATTCTCTACTTCAGAAAGTACATCTTTTTCTTATAGAAATTTTAAAAATATTAAATAATTAGCTAGGTTGTCAATTGTACTATATATTTAGTCTTGTTGTTTTCATATATTTATTTTATTACTTGTATGGAATATATAGTATGGAAAACTATTACGATCGTGAAACATTTCGGATTTGATTTTCCCTCGGAAATGTCCAAATAACTAACATTCGCAAAATGGTCTATATGGATGTTGACAATTTAGAACAAAACCGAATACTCGTTCACAACTGAACGTAAAAATTTAATGCGTAAAAATATCCCTGTGATATGTCATTTTTTCGTTATAATCAACTTGCTAATTTATACAATCGACTTTACTGTTTTTTTTTTTAATTTTCTCCAAAATACCTCTAACGATTTTAATCAAATTCGGAATGTGACAAGTAAATAGTGTTTAAATTAGCTAGATCTTATCCTCATTAAAAGAATCTGACTGTGCTGAAATGGATTTTAAAAATATCTTCCTCTAAAGGACCTATGAGGTTGTTTATTTGAAATAATCAACTATCTCTCATTTTTAGCGATAATAAACACTGAATAAATACGAACTATTATCGAATTTGATAATTGACTAAAGGAGCAAATCGGAAAGAGCCGAAAGAGCCCGATCTCTTCCGATCCTATTCCATAATACGTTGGTTAAACTGTTGTTTTACAGGCAGGAAGCTTTTAATCATGTTTCATATCTCAATAAACTCTTTAATACGAATTTTCATAGCGATAAAAATACAACATTTTTAATAATCTTTAATTTTGTTTATTGGGAAAAATAACTATTTATAATTGTTAGGAGTGATTTGGTAAAGGTTATAGATGTATTTGAAACATGTCAGAATTTGCTAATTAACCAAACAAAAAATAAATGTTTTCGTCTCTCCACGATTGTTATTAAAATAGGCAAATTTCACTTTCAGTTACCTCTGTATTTATTTATACCTTTTATTCTATATAAGGAGAAGTATTATCATCCGGAGAAATGAAGAAGAACCGGTTTTGAAATATACGAGGTTTTATTCGCCACAAAGAAGGGTAGTATCTGAAAGTTGTGAGATGAACGAACCAGATTTTAAATCTTATCTTTTTTATGTATTTTTTTTTATTACTAGTAAGTCTCTTATGTGATTATAACAGTTATCAAAATTTTCCAAAGAACCATATCTTCAAATTATTGCTTTCCCTGGAACATTGGTTCAGTATTTTCTTTTTCCTTTTGCTCACATTTCACGATTTTCTCTTACTACAATTTGGTTTGATTAATTTTTTGGCACTACATTAATTACAATAATTCGTTTTGCAATTTATTGTTCTACTTTCTATTAAAAGTTTATTTTAAGAGCAATTTATTTTATTACTGTAAAAAAAAATATAATTTTACCTTTTGTCAGAAAGGAATAGTTGGCTTAAATTATTTTCTAGTAACACCATAATTTTAATCAGGCTAAGTAAATGCCTGTGGATATAGTATTATTCTTAGGCTAAAGTTTAACCTCTAGAACTGACTGGTTGAGACTGCTAAACGAAGCGGAGGGCAATTAAAGAAATTAGTTGTAGTGGAGTAAGGTAAATAATATGGAAGTGGAGGCCGGGTTAAGGTAAGAGAGCTCCCGAGTAATTCTTTCCTCAAAGGCTTCGGTTAATTAGGAACTTCTGCATTGCGGCCAGGGACAAAGATCTTCTCTATGAATGGCCTCTCCTCCCCCCCCCCCGCGTCTCGTCTTTACCGGTTTTATTTGCCTTAACCGGTGCACTCTAAGCCACCGGTGCAGCTATGTCGCGAGTCCGAGAGTTATAAATTCAGCGGCCTCTTAGAGGTGCTTCATATCATTGAAATATATCAATGGAAAGAGGCGAAAACACGTAATGAGTTCTAAAATAGCTCCAGAACTGAAGAGAGCACTTTCCAGTTATATATTTTTAAAAAGTTATATTCTTCTATAGTCGACACCTAACAAGTAATGTATAGCGATTCATTTGACAGAAAAATATTTATTCCAAAAAAATACTAAAAAATAACACCTACGCTCAAAAAATATGTGTTGTATTTTATTTTGATGATGTATTGTCTATATTTGGTGATTTTTTTTTTAGATTTAATATATGCTGCTTTTAGACTACATTTATGAGATCCTATCTTTTTTTGTCCCGATGATTGATGAATGGTTAATTATTTAGTAGTATTTAGGAGACTCAAGGTTTTAGTTCTTCCCACTATTACTTGTAACGCGGTTAGAAGGATGCGCTGGGATCTCAAAGAACTCTGCTTTACACCTCATACGTGGGGGATAGAGTGGGCTCAGGGATCCTCAGGTGGACAGTGTAAATATTGTATATAAGACTGTAAATGTGACTGAAGATTATTTTATTTATTTATTTTAATGTACATAGTTTGAACATGTTAATTTTCTCTATCCTTCTGTTTGTATATAATTAGAGAGAGATTTTATGTATTTATGTTATTTTATTTTAGTATGAATGTGATCAGTCACCACTATCACCTATTATCCAACAACATTGTGGACGATTCTGATATCTATCAATCAAGTTTTGAAAAAAAAAAAAAAATAGAATGTTCCCATGATACCTTAACAGTAGTTGTTGTCTTTATCTGAGTCTTTACTTATTTATTGCTTTCATTTACTCTATGGAATATATCGTATGGAAAAGGTATTGCAATCATGCAAATTTTCGAGTTTTGTGATGATGCGCGGGATAGTCCAATATCTAATAGCTTAATCACAAAATTATAACACATTGTGTTTTTTAGAACACGTACACAAGAGATTATTTTGTTGTCGGCACAATTTCTTAATCGCCGAGACTGTTGTCTTACTGCTATCTAAAACGAAACATTTTTTTCCACTTAATATACTTTATATCGATTCAAAATATTTATCACAAAAGTTCTTATTATAATATTTGAAATTCTATACATTCCAAATTCAAATAAATTTTCCATTAAGTTGTTATTTAATGAAATAATGAAGAATTTATCGCTCTTAATTGACAATTAGACGATAAACTATTAAGATTGTAATTAGTTTAATTGGACACCAAACAACATGGTGTTTCAATGTCAAAATAAAATCTTTGAAACCTATATCTTGGAAGTTAGATTTTTGAGCTATGTTAGTAATGCATTGAGAGTGAAATATATGAATTATAAAATATATAGTACATTTTTATTAGCCTTTTAAACTGCCTTATTTAAACGAGTTTTTTTTATGATTCATATCTACTATTTTCCTCCGCTTCATTGCTTTTATAACTTTTATAGTTTATGCTTGCTCTCATATTGATATTATTCTATTAGTGTTTAATGGTTATTTCCTGGATTATTATATAATACGAAATTTGCTATTGGCGAAATATACTTCCACTCGCAATTTATTTACCTTCAGGCTATTAAATTCCTTTAATGGATATGAGTACTAATTTTTTTATTCGAAAGGAATTACTCTTGATTAAGTAAGTTTTCCGGTATTCAGAAAAAGTAGATATTTGTTCGGATTATATAAATGCAGATTATATTTGCAGGATGCATTTCACCTGTTGAGAATTATAGAGGCAATGCATGAAATGTGTCTTACGTATACGAACAGCGTATGAAACATTTAACAAACTATATACTAAATATAATTAAAGTAACTTTCCCTCTTGTTTTATTTTATTTTTTTGTTTAATAATTTCAAGATCTATTAAAATTGACCTGTCGAATTTATCTATTGATATGTAGCATTAATCTTGTTACAGAACATGATTATTTGTTTGACTAAAACTGGCATGCGCTCTATCCTTAAACAAATTTAGTTTTATCCTTTCTCTTTACGTTCGTCCCATTTTACAGCCAAGGAGTTGATATTTACTTTCGCCAAGAGAAATATCAACTTGTGTAGATAAGAAAGCCTTCAACCGAATGCTAGGCATTGAAACCCTTTTTGAACCTATTGGTACTAAGAATGAGTGAACTGTATTGTAATAATATATTAAATTATTATATTATATTA
>NW_027115659.1:834604-842545 GCF_000696795.3 Halyomorpha halys | reverse complement strand
GTTCGAAAATTAAATTCTTAAGAAATAAAAAATACTAATAAAAGGTGTGATTTTCTTCAAAATGGAATGTTTTAATTATTAATAATAATAATAAATATTACTCCATTTAATGTTTTACAAGAGGGTTTATGGGATTGTGATACTTGTAACATTTGAGTTCGATGGGTAAATAAATTTGGATTATTGGGTCTATTATTATGCTAAAGACAAATATGCGGATAGTGTATGCAGAAGTAAGGGGGAGAGAGAAAAACAAGAATTAAACACAATCAGGTAGATGGTAATACCTTCTTCCTTTCCCTTCTCTTTTCTCTTCCGATTGCCGGGGAACAGCTTCACTCACTCATGGTGGTATAAATTTTCAATCAAAGGGCTGATGTGTATTATCCTCGATTCAGGTGGCTATCTTAGCTGCTCTTGATCTTATTTTTTTCTCACAGAGGTAGATAAGAAAGCAACCTTTTCTAGAAGCCGCTTGATGACGATAGTAATGCTTTATGTCATGGATACTTTCGTTTTTAAATGAATCAGTATTCCTAAGTAAGGGGTCTTTCTAGTGTGGTATGTTGATCATACCCTGAAAATTAATTGTTATAGTTTAGTTTCAAGAATTCTGTTTTCTGGGTGGAGTTCTGGATGTAACCATTTATACAACTCATACATTAACATAATATTTATGTAGGGCAGTCAATACAAATGAAAAATGGTCGAAATGGGGTAAAGTACTTTACATATTATAGAATTAGGGAATATCTGAAGAAGGCCATAAAAGTCAGACTCCCATTATTTTCAATGGCTTGTAAAACACATCGCCTATTTTGGCCACTTCTTTTACCTTCCCTTTATATGATACTGTCTCAAGAAGAGAGAAATACTTTATTGAAAACAAGTTACTGCCGATTTGTTTAAACTTATTACTCTTTTTGCAATTGGCCTTTGATCTAATCATCTATAGCTCTGAGTCTGAAAAAAATTGTTTAAAAACAATGTGTTATAAAAAAAAATGAGTATCCATTATCCAAGTTACATTAAAGAATGAAAATTGTAAAAAAAATTTATGAAGCGGAGAGGGGCGTTAATCTGATAACGGTGAATGGTGGAAAATCTCAGATATTGGAGTGATAAATAAATAATAAGAGTGACAGAGGGGGCGGTTTGCCGAAACATCCTTCTAAATTAGTTGCTTTATTAATTGCCCAGAGCAGGGCAATCTCTCAGAGTACTTGTGAAATATTGAGTGCATCATTTTTGATCCTTCTCCCTTCTCTAAGGCACCATTGTTAATTGAATGTCCTCTGCTACATCTATAGAAGGTGTAATATCTATTTGGCCGTTTTTTATTAATCTATTTCAGTTATATCTGAAGTCTGAAGGTTCTTGGATCTATGAGAATAACAATAATAAATCTTCATTTAATATACTTTCATCATTATTGGAAAGTCCCTTTTTTAATTATCTAAAAATTTCGATGAAAATATTTTCCAATGTTTCGTCTAAAACGAAAGAGCCTGAAGGAGCCCTATATAATGTGTAAGCACTGTAAGCACCCCTTGTGGCCAATAGTTAAAACTTGCCTCCCCTAGCGTCATCTGTCATGTAAAAAAGTGACTAATGTAAGAAAGAGCCATTTTCTCTGGAAAAACATTTTATTTATTCTGGAAGATTATTGATTGACCGTGTGTAAAGGAATATGGTCCGGGTGCGGTCCAAAAAAAAAAAAAAAAAAAAATCTCAAATTGTAGAAATATACTATTTTAATGAGCCAACGTTTCGCCCCACGTTGCAGGGCTTCTTCAGGTAAAATAGTATACTACTACTACTATTAGTAGTAGTAATATACTACTAATAGTATATTACTACTACTATACTACTACTAGTAATATACTAAAATAGTATATTTCTACTATTTGAGTTTTTTTTTTTTTTTGACCGCACCCGGACCATATTCCTTTCATTTTATTTATTCTCATTGAAACTCAACTTGAGTGATTGGAACTTTGAGGAAGTGGCTCTCCAGCTACAGAGGAGAGGTCTACATAGGTCCAGGTGAAGGAATCGAGGGAGTATGCTCACATTTTTCAATACCTGCTGTGTCTCATTATATTTTAACAATAGATGGTCCTCCTATTTACTGCAAAGCCCATCGTTTAAACTCTGATAAGACGAACATAGCCGAAAAGGACTTTTAATTTTTGCTAAATAATAATATCACGCCAGGGTCACCAGTTGTAGGAAAATAATTCCAGGTAATAATACGAGAAAACATTATTTCACACTTGAAACATTTTTTAATACTTACAAAAATCATCAAAGAACACATGATTTATAAATACCTATTACTTCTTCATCATCATCATCAAGACCATCACTAGCTACCATTCCATATACCCCAAATAAAAATTGATTAACGCCTCCTAACCAGAAAAGTTTTCTTCCGGACATCGTCTACTAGAATGTTGTAAATAATTCAATATATTATAACTTTTCTTCAATTTATCTCAATTAATTTTAACTTTTTTTCAGTCCACTAATATTAACCCAACCAGCACATACTAAAGTGAAGTAACGCTTGGCCTTAAGTTGAAGGTGAACTTCATACATCCTAAACCTTTAATTAATATAATAAAGATACATTTATCTTTTTTAAAATACTCTGTAAAAAAATTTAAATGGCAATACCACTCAGCGAAGGTTTTGTTGAATTAGAAAATTTCTAATTATTATATTGAGGAATAATAAATACTTCTTCACATCTGTCCTTGTGATGGATGCGATTCTTTTGTATTTCTAGATGTCACTGAAAAGCATTTGGCAAAGTTTGGTAGCAGACGAACTCTTTAAGCCCTAGGCGGTTTTACCACAGACCTACTTCCTTCTTTTACGACTTTAGTGGTTTACTTCTTGCTGTCACGGAAGGTCTTTTCTGCGAATTCCATTATTACTTAGCACTGCTTTGTTCATTGGTGAACCCTTTACTTATAAATCAGTAACAAAAATAATTTTGTGAATATTGGATTCTTTTAATTGGTTAATTGATTCACATATTGGATTATTTCGACTTCAACGAGGTTCTTTTTATTTCCGCAATTGTCATATTAATGTAACTTTGGTTATTGTTGGTTTATTTTTATTTATTTTTTATACCAGATCGGCCTGGTGGACCTTACATGGTTGATATAATTTATATTATATATATATTTTTAACAGTTGATTATGAGGGGGTATAGTCATACAAATGACACCCCTAACTGTATAAAATGTTCTTATTAAAAGAAAAATATAATAATAAAATAAATAGATAAGAATAATGCTTCTTAATAAAAGAGGAAAGTAAAATTAATAACAAAAAATGATATTGGTACACATAAATAAAATAAACAATTGTCTTCTAACAGTAAAAAGATACGAGTTAATTTGGAAAAGGGAAGAGAGAAGAAAGAGAGAAAAAAAATAATAAAAATTAAAAAAAAAATAGATGAAAATAATAATAATGAATAAATAAAATTAATAATAATAATAAGTAAATAGAGTAGTGTGACTATGAATTAATTTTATATTTATTAAAAATTTATAAAAGAATGTCCTGCAGCAGTCTGGGCTTCAGTCTTCGGGTTGAGGTTGGGTGGTTATTGTTGGTTGGTTGGTTTAGTCTGTTTTTTTAAATTAATTATTTCTTTGTATTTATAGTCCCCTGTCCTTTTTCCCTAAGGCTTCCACACAGAAGTAATAAAAGACGACCTGGTATCCAGGAAAAGTGTAGACCCATTGCTGTTGATTCTCTCGATCCACTGCCGTCACTTAGCAACTCATTAAAATCGTCATTAGGAGTCTGATTACTGCACTCTTGCCCTTAATGGGCTGTTCATTTCTGTGTAGGGAACTCATGTGTGCCGCTCGCAGCAGGTATTGATCCTAAGACATAGGAGTATTACTTATATCAGGAGTTTAAACAATTTTTTTGTTTTAATTCATTCTAAAATGAAAACTTAAATTTGATGTGATCTAGAAGGTATTCACTTAGTAAACCGCAGCTTGAATATCCTACCGTTAGGAACCACCTCCAGCACAAAACTCAGTTATAATTCGACCAGGCACAGAGCTCGGCTTGAAGGCCGTTGTTTCCTGAATTAAAATAATAAGACTTTGGGGGTCTAGGTTTCTTATAAAATTAGAAATTTTCTGTCAGCACACCCTGAACTTATAATAGCGGTTTTTTGATAATATAAAAGATATAAAACTTATTATAAAGGAAAAAGAAATTTGCTAAAATATCGAAATATCACTTATATATTAATAATAATAATATTCTTCATTTATCTTGAGGGCTGGTCCCTTTAGAATAATATTACAGGTTTCAGAATCATGCTTTAGAGCCTTGGAGTAAAATACAAAATTTTCAAAATAACAATGAAATTATATATTTTTTTTTCGAATCCTCTCGAAATAAACAGAAATAAAAGTGAATTAATAAGTGCATTACTTTGAAAAAAGAAAAAGTAATTCGTGTTGTGTCTTACCTTTTACTACCTTTGGTATTTTAAGGTTACCTGTTATGTTTAATATCACATATGAGCTATCCATTCAAAGGAGCTATTTTAAGTCCGGAGGTGAGGAGCCTCCTCGTGTTGAAAATTATATACAAAAATCAGAATTATCAAGTACAGAAGATAAATAAATAAACCAACATAAAAGGTAATGAAATGAAATAAATCCTCTAACAAATAATGAATCTTAAAGATATAATCCTTATAAAATAAAACAAATTCTAACTGTAATATCCTTGTGTAACTTAATGAATATTTAAAATGATAAAATTACAATAATATTCTTAAAATTTCTATTTAAATAGAAGCGAAATGTCAGAGTTACACTGTTCCAATCTTTTAATATTTTTTTAAAACTACAGTTGGTAGAAAAACATATGTTTTATGTTATATATATAAAAAAATAAACAAAATTAAATACTAGGCGGTGTTGACAAGGATCGAATCTCCTATGTTACGATGTGCCACAACATTTTTACCTTCGATCACTCAAGTTTCCTTGGCTCATTCTGTAGCACTTATTCCCTTTTTTCAGTGTTAGTTTAGGTGACTTGGAAAGATACTTTTTTCCTAAGACATTTTTGGTGAAATTTACAAAATGGAATGTAGGCACATACTGTTATTATACATAATTAGGTAATGGATCATTCATTAACAACAGATATACTTTACCTTATATGATTTTGTTTTCTTGTTTTGAGATTCGTGATTCATATTTTTAGTTAACACAACAACACCCTAAAACACTCGGTACATGCATTGTTCACAGCATTGGATAAGAACTAAAACATAAAATTATATATATAATACAATGTTATTCATTAGGTTTCCATCGGTAGGATGGGACGTTGCCATACTGATGAACCAAGGGCTAATTGAGAAGGAGGGGGGTAAGGTTGATATTCGAGGAAGGGGAGGTTTACAGAAGGTATTATCCACTAGGCAGGGATGTGACTCGACTCCTGGATCCTCTCTTATCTGGAACAGTCTGTTTATCGCAGCATTCACGGCCACTGGAGGCTAATGGTTGAGGAGTTCTACTTCCAGCCTCCACAGCTGTTTCCTATCATCCGTCTCGGATCTAACTGGAGAATATGTGAGCTTTGCCAATAGGCATGACCTTTTGAATCAAATATACTATTACAACCTCGCTGTGGTTCTAGGATTTCTATTTTATTTTCACTTTTGATATTTATCACAAAATCTTTGTTTGAACAAAGCTAAAAGCTAAAGCTCATAACATGCATTCTAGCATTAAATATCGAACCTCTTCATGCTCCCAACTTGAATTTTTTTTTTTAATAATTTGTTTATTGATATTTACAACTTTATACATATATACACATCAAGTAAATTTGCTGTAGGTGATATATTGACATGATAAAAACACGTGGAGAATCTACCCATTGATAGAACTTCAAAAACATTTCAAAAGGAGAATCTCGAGGCCATCTTCTTTTCAGACGCCTAAGAGGATTATTAGGTAGTGAAGGAGAAGCCAGGTTAGAAACGAGTTGGTTTGGGTGGTTGGGAAGTTTATTATGGAAGGATTGGTAACTTGAAATTTAAAATATGTTCTTTCCGCCTACTTTGTGATTTACAGTTATTGCAACTTTCTCATTGTTGTCCCATTTAACTAAATTTTTTATTAATACTGCTCTACTAGCTTGTTCTAAATATTTTAATGGTAAGATTAGTCCCTACTTGCTTTGGCAAGGATTCCCTTCCATTATTTTTTGTGCTATGATATCCTTGAGAGATTGTGACGTGTTTTACATCGACCAAAACACCGACAAATTGTTGAAAAGTGTTAGTTTTTAATTTCATGTATATCTTTATCGTGTTGACTTTGAAGTATATCGTTGTTAAAGAATTATAATCTTGTATTAGTTTAGTTCTGGTAAACTGTATTTATTTGTTTGTTTTTTGGTAAACTGATCTACTGCTGTGACTATTATTAATGGTTTGATCTCACATTGCTGTCTAATAGTGAATTTGTTTAACGGGTCACTAGAGAGTGAATTTGTCGATCAGGTGAAATAAAAACTGTGAAATGGAGGGAACAAGAAAGGGAAAGAAAAGAAAGAATGAATTGAAATATTTGTATTTAGTGTATAGGCTGGAAATGATTTTAAAAGGAAACTGTTGGGACAAAAACTATTTTTATTTTATTATATCAAAATTATATGTGCAATGTAGCAACCCGATGTATTTGGGCAGCATGGATGAATAAAGTATTTCTCTCTCTCTATTTTTCAATTAAGGCTTCAATATTTCAACTGGAATGTAATATTTTAATTATTGTTCATGTTATGTTGGTATTTATTAATTAAAAGCTATAGAATTTAATTTAGAAATGATTTTAACAGAGTTAGAACTGCGAATGGACCGGATATAATGTTTGTACCTAAAATAATAACGTATAATTAAAATTAAACGTATGTAATTATATTTCCATGTTATAAAGTATATTATATGTTTGTTCAAATTATTTTTGTTCATGGTATATGAGTTTATAAGAAGCCAAAGAATACAATTAAAAGTTTTTTTCCACCTTAAGTGTTGAACTGCGAAATTATCGGTAACTAATTGTTTTTAATTATGTGAATATTAAGTTAAATTTATGTAAAATTGAGTTTACTCACATTAAAAATTGTCCGTTTTACCCTTCTATCCTAATATGGCTTCTCATCTCTCCCTATCCAGTATACAGTGTATCAACTCATACAAATGCAAACAGCATTTTTAAAATAATGTGTTCCACTTCTTATTTGCTCTTTTTTTTTTTTTTTTTGTATTAATTGTTTATTACTTTTTCTTCTAACTTAATAATTTTACCTATTTTATTTTAATTTTTATATATATTTTTTAACTATATTTAAAATGGCTATATATAAATATATTCTTTTATACATTAACTTAAATTTAGCTGTATGAGTGATGGATAAAAAAAAAATAGAGAAAAGTTTGTAGACTTGAAACATTAGGAAAATTAAGCATACTTAAATTAATCAGAAATTAAGCTGAACGATAAAAAGCTGGAAAAAAAGTGTATAAAGGAAGAAATAATGAATTTTTAAAAGCTCTTTCTCCAAAGTACTTTTAATTTTATTAATATATAAGCAAGGGTGGTAAGTGAATGTTATGTTTTAATTTTAAATTATCAACATTTGATTAAAATATGTACAGTTTTATATATTTATATGTAAGGCGTTGGTTCTGTTTGGCCCGCAATACTGTTCGGTCTTGCTGGTTAGTCGTGTAAGTGCCTATTGTTAGATGTCTCAATGTTAAGTATATATATAGATATATATATATATACATAAGTTCATTATGAAATATAATTTTAAGTGAAAATTCGTCGTAAACCTACCGACTGCCGTACAGTCTCCTTTAA
>NW_027115659.1:829786-834554 GCF_000696795.3 Halyomorpha halys | reverse complement strand
TCTAAATAATATTGTTTACATCTTACAATTTCTTGTTAATTATAGAATCAAGAACGCAATTATTCCTGTTACATATTTAATTATTCCGTAATATAAAATTTTACTGCATATTTATTTTTGTATAAAGTAATCTAATTGTATCCTCTTTAATCCTTTTACGAGTATTCTTCATGCTCCTATTTAAATTGAAATAAATTTGGAACGATTATAACACGTGTGTTTGAAGAAACGACTTCATCCCGGTTGGATCATACCAGATAAAGTTGACTTCAAGCTACGAACCCTCGGAACGAATCCTAGCTTTAGCAGTCTTGTAAGTTGGAAACCAATATAAAGGCGTTAATAAACGTTTTCATTAAATCATGAAAAATATTTAAATATCCATTTACATATTGTATGCCACTATAGGTGATTTCGGAACTTTCCTGGGAAGCGAGAGCACATATTTCAGCCGTGGAACTTCGGTAAATTATTAAAATATTCCTGCTTTGACACCTATTCCCCTAATCAAGTTATAAATACATCCAACTAAACCGTAATAAATTCGGGCAATTGAAACTTAGTACTTACAGCGAAACAGTGACTTTGAGAAGATTTTTACATTCAAATAAAAGGCAGTTAAGAGCGGGTATAAAATGTTTTACAGTACCCTTACAGCCGACTGCGTAAGTCAGCTTATTGTTGTTTCACAGCTCCAAGACCTTTTTTTTTATTTTTTGTCGTAATGTAGATAAAGAATTTACTATCATTTCGTCACCTTAAAGATTAAATTTAAATGTTTTCCCAGAGTTAAAGCTCATCAATCAGAGCTTGTTCTAACTCTTTTCGGTGAAAAGATGATCTTTAAAATAAAAGTATGATGTGCCCGGTTAATGTTTATTTATTCTAACTCCATGGAAAAAAAATAATCGAATAACATAACATTTTATTATTTGTTAATGTTCAAATGGTCCTTTATGATTTAAACATTTTTAAAAATCAATTCCCGGTCCTAATCAATATATTGTGAAAATAATAAGAAGAAACTTTGTTTTTTGATGTTTCTAATAAACAATTGAAAATTTTTATTAAAATTATTAGTCAGAGAAGAGAAAAGCACTTCATTCAAAAGTGTTCACTGCCCAACTGCATTGTGTTTGCCAGATACACACCATGCTACAATTAGTAAACAATTGTTTTTGAACTTATAATATATCAGGCAAAGTTACATTAATCTAAAATAAATTGTAGTAATATATGTTTTATTTTGTTCTTTATACTTTATGTTTTTTTTATTAATCATTTGTTTTTCTATTATTGTTTTAAAACTCTGTTTATTTACATTCCCTATTAACCCAATACATTTATTTTTTTTTATTTTGAGATATTGAGATGAAATGTATCTAATAGGTTAATTTTAAAGTATATATTATAAAATTCCCTAACCACTACAACCAATGAATAAAAAAGTTCAGTATTTTGTTAGGAATACCTGTTAAACAACGGTTGTACAAGGAGGTGATTTGCTCATGACCACGTTCAACCGTTCGGTGAAAGGTGCCTTAGGAGGACTCTCGAACTGAAGGGTTGACTTAAAAGAATAAATTATTATCTACCACTGCCGGATTCTAACTCTGTTAGTGTTTGCATATCCTACTAAAACTCATCGTTTTTCGTGTTCTTGTGTTCGAAAATAACATTCAGTGTTCTCTACGGTGATAAAGTCATTAATAAATAATATTCCAGTAAAATTATAGGATCAATTCATATCGAATCAATGGTTGTAGGCAAATTTTATTTATTTGTTTACATATGTTTGTGTTATACGCAGTAAGATAACATGTATTTATTAATTTTTTAAAGTTCAGGATTTTTAATAAATTGTTTAGCACGCATTTAGTACTAGTATAAACTATTCTACACGTATAGTCATTTTATATTTCAATCAATTTCTATTGGCTACAATTTTGATGAATGTATCGATACTTTAATTTCTTTTTAAATTATTTAAAGGCATCAACCATTTCTTTGGTTTATAGTAAATATGACTATATGAGTGATATGAAAACTTGAACATAGGCACTAAAAGAAGGCTTTATGCAAAGTTATGTTTTAGTGTATTTAGGGGAATGAGGGAAGGTGATAACATAATGGGTGTTACTACTCTTGGAAGCACTTGAATCACTATTGGCTGTGGTTAGGGTCTGATGTGGTGGCAGGCCGGTACACTCTTCTGTTTTTTCCCACCGTTACTAAATATTGGAATGCTAATTTTTTCATTACACAGTGCCCTCTCTATTCTTAACCTGTCCTCTTAATTAGAAAGTCAAATTTTACGCTATGATAAGCTCTGCTTTTGTGATGACAATTTGATATGCGGAGGAAAATTGATTATTATGTTGATTACTCGGTCCGAACTGAGATCAAAATAAATGTTGGCACCTATAAGTCAAATACATGGGGTCGTTGGAATATTTGAAATATAGCATTTTCCTAATACACGTTATTTTTAATTTCTCTAAACCCGCTTAAGGGTACCCTATTTTCTCTTCATATGAAATATCTCGTCATGAGATTCCTTCACATTGTATTTATGTTTCTCTGCGTTGATGTCTCCAAAATCATTTTAGTGTTGGTTAATATAACATACCTTATAATCATCACTGGTGTAATAAATGAAAAATTGCTAAGATTTAATCATTAAATAAAATCTGTTTGATAAATCAATTGAAAAAGCACAACGGTATGATTTTGTTATTGTAAATCTTATTCATACTAAAAATGGGAATGGAATTGACATAAAATATAATTTATATAAATAAATTTACAGAAAAAGATCAGGTTTTATTAGATAAGGAATTAGTGTTGTTCTATTTTTTGGGGACTTAAAATAAATATGTTAATAAAGTAAAAAGTTTTATTTTTCATGTTTGAACCTTCGAATGAGTCTCTTGGTTCTTTTTCCTGCTAAAAAATACTCATTTGAACATTTCTGTAACGAACTTCATATGTGAACTTGATTATCTATCTCGGATGATTAAAACTCGTTTTTGGGGAACCTGTTGATGGTTGTTAGTCTTAGTGAATTTTAAAATCTTTAATGTCAATTATTTTTAAGCTATTTGCCTTTTCTTTCCTTAAATGTTCGTAAGGTTAAAATTTTAATTTTATTAGTTAATTTATATAATATATAAATCTACTAATTTGTTTTCGTTTCCACGTATTAAATTCATTAAGAGAAACAGTAAATAATTTAGTTTTGTTCTTTGGGGTAGAGACTTTTTCTTGATATTAGAATCATTATTTGCAAAATAAACGTATGTTATAAATATAATGGAATTTGATATGATATGATTGGGATAGAAAGATAAAAATGTGTTGTAAATAAATAATTGTTGATATTTATATAAATTTAAAAACATAGCAATCTTTATTTTAAATATCAAATTTGGTGAAAATCAGCTTAAAAACAAAATACCGTGTGCAACTTTTATGAATTGTAAATAGAAAGTTTCAAAAAAATTCTCATCTTTCTCAATAATAAATTTGCAAGTGTGATGCAACTTTTAGTTCTCAAAAACAAAGTATCAATGATTATGTTGCAAAATTTATTTTGACCAATCCATGTAGTTATCTATCTAACAGTCGACTGAGAAATAAGCTAATATTATTTCATATTTATTTTAGGCTTCTAGGAATATAATTTAACTATTGTTGAATTATGTTGTAATTTTTATGTATATATTTTTCTAATTAGAACGAAAAAAGTCGTTAGCAAAATAGGAAAACATGAACTAAAATATGAATTAATCAGAAATATTTGTAAAAAAAATAAAAGCAAAAACTGTGGAGTATTTTAAAATATATATAATAAAATTGTTTCAAAGTATAAAGGAATGTTCTTAGGAAGCATAAAGCTTTGTTTAAAATGTTGTAGAAAAAAATATTCCCAGAACCTCATCCCTAGTTATGAACCTGGATCCAAAGTTAACTGAAACTGCCACTTTTTTTGTTTTTGGCCCCTTCCTGGTCATTTCTGACATATGGGGGTGTTATCTGCAGGTGACCTACCTATTCTGACCATGATGGGATCAAATATTTTTCATTTTGTGGAGCGCCAGTCAATGAAAAAAATCAACGCACCAGGCCAGATTCGAACCGGCGCCACTCGAATATCTCAGATTGGTAAGACTTGCGCCTAACCATATATGCTACGGACGGCTCCCTCCTCCCACATGCTGACCACCTTATCACTTCGCTATGCTCCATTTTCATCGTCTCCTCCTCCGGTTGATAGGTTGGCTACCCCAGGCAGAGGAGGACACACCTGCTAGTATAATCCTTGAAGAAGGAGTTGCTGGCTAACCGGATCGCAATGATTGGGCGGGCAGACAGCCGTGTGATTGCCCTTCTGCTGTTTATCGAAAAAGCGAGAGCGGAAGGAGTAATTGCCGCAGCTAACTAGTTCATAAATCAATTAGCTCAAACCGCCATCTTCGTTTTTCATCTAACTCAGCTTAATCAATTCTTCTTCTCCCTAACCCCCTCCCTCCTCGTCTTAAGTTTCATTTACACAATCGGGAAAAATACTCTTGTAGGTAAATATTTTCAGCTTGTAACTATGATAATTTACCACTATTCTACCGAGGAATTTACACGGAATATTCTAGATTAATATCTAAGTTAGAATTTACTAAACTATTATCCAATCTTTTATTTTTTACGGATGCGAAATGTGGCCTCTCACATTAACAGAGGAACAATGGTTTAAGTTTATTGAAAATAAAAT
>NW_027115659.1:821886-829736 GCF_000696795.3 Halyomorpha halys | reverse complement strand
TAAAAATAATTGACAGTATAATTTCAAATTGAGAAAGAAGATGGTCAGGGTTGTGGTCAAAAGAGAAACAGAAATAGTTTACAAATATTTTTTCTGACGTTTCGTCCCACTTTGTAGGGCTTCATCAGGGCTAAAAAGTAACTAGGAATATTTTGACTTCTTCTGTCTCATTCTCCTTTAGTGCCTTTCAGCGTGGAGGAGCCTCTAACCTCTTGATCCACATATCTCGGTCCATGGAAGGCGTCTTCCTCTGAGCCAGCGTTTTTCCTCTTTCCAGACCTAGTCGTTGGATTTGTCCCATATAGATATGCTCCTTCTTGATCTGCCTGGTGGTCTCCTGCCAGTCGTCCTTGCCTCCACACATTTTCTTGCCACTCTGTCTTCCTCCATCCTACAGACGTGTCCATACCATCGGAGCTGTCGATGTCCAATCAGTGATTTTGCTGAGGGAATCCGAAGTTCTTCTGTTATTCTTTCATTCCTTATCCTACTCTCCTAGTTTTTCCCAATATTCTTCACAAATGTTGCATTTAAGCAGAATATTTTGACATTATAAGATAATAAAAAGTAAATTAAATTAGGGTAAAAATTATGTGAAAATGAAATACAAATAAAAGAACAGAAGAAATAAAATAGTATTAATATTAATATTAAATAAACAATTATAAAAATTTAAAAAATGACGTAAACAATGAGGTTAAAAAGTACAGGAGACGCAATAACAAGTAAAAACAGAAAAGTAGATTTGAAAAAAACAAAATTTAACACACTAAAACACGGGAAATAAACAAGTAAGTTGAAATTAAATAAAGGTCGAGAAAGAATATTAAAAATAAAATTAATAATAATAATAAATAATATTAATATTTTATAAATATTGTGTAAACTATACGGACCGAAAAATGATAAGTTAACCAGAGAATTAAGAAGGCTACACAAGGCCAAATTGTTGGTGCTGTCGAATGCTTAGTAATTATAATTCAGGTTATACCCCAGGGGATAAGATGGGTCTGTAAGGGTTAGCAATGAACGGATCCCATCAATTTTAATCAGCACTGAACCGACGGGTAAATGTCTGAGGTGTAAATCGAAAACCAAGGATTGCGTTAAGAATGATCTCGTAGATTTGGGCTTGGACGAGCTTCACCGGATAGATATGAACCTTTATAAGCCTTTCTTTATAACCTTTGTAATTATAAACTATTATAATTGATATATCATAATGAGCACTTCATTATTCTGTTTACCGTTGCAAGTAGGAAACCATTTATTAGTAGGAAACCATTCGTTAGATCTATCGATTGTAAACTAACAAATTTTACTTTGGCTTAAGGATAATTTGCTTTCCGAAATTTGTTTTATGAATTGTTTTGAAAATGTAATGACAAAAAGGATACAACAAATATAAGGCTTAAAGCTCTTGTAATATTTAGGAAATTTACACCCTCCCTTTTTTACTCCTACGATTACATGAATTTTGATTGTATTTTCGCTGGGTCATAAGAGAGGCGTGTGGTCTGTTTGTTTTTTAGAGTCTTAATCTTCTAACCTTCTCCAGCGCACCTAAATCTTCCAGTGCACTCATTCTGATAACAATTTTTTTTTTATAATTTATTTATTTTTATTTAAAACTTTATAAAATACATTTGTAAAACAAGTAAATTTGCTGTTAGTGATAAAATAACAAGAAACAATGTGGAGGATCTACCTACTGATAGAACTCCAATAATATTTGTAGAGAAGATCTCAAGGCCATCTTCTTTTCAGACATCTAGGAGGATAATTATGTAATGAAGGACTTCTCCCTGTAATGAAGGTTAGAAACAAGTGGGTCTGGGAAGTTTATGATGGAAGGCTGGTTCTGGCCAAATCGGCTACATATGGAACATTTTGGTCCTGATTGATGACTTGGATAATAAATTAAATTTTATATTGGAGAATATTTTGATCTGACTATTATATTCCGGATATTATAATCCGTTTTGGTATTTGAGATTTTCAACCGCTCGAAGAGACACGTTTCTCTCATCATGATGTCCATTCAATAATTAAATATTTAAATTATGTTGAAGGATTCATACAGGAAATTAATGTTTATTCTAGTTTTGTTTTCCCTTATCGTTTCCAAATTAGAATACGAAAAAAATAAGTGGTTAAGTGTGTTAAGTTTCAAAGTCAAGCGTGTTTGAGAAGTTTAGAAAATTAGCAATGTACTCAAAATATTGAACACGTTGCTGTTATGAATCGCCTAAGAACAAATACAATTTCTAAAAATTATAGAGGCTAGGGTTGATATGTTTAGTGCAACATTAAGCATTATGCAGTCTGTTTCATCTCTATTTTCTTGTATATTGTGAAAAAATTTATGTTCGCTAAATAATATCGCTGATTCGTTTCAATTCTAGTGATATATCTGACAAAAAAAATATTTAACTTTTTTTTTAATGGACATATTTCAACGATATAGGGTTGCTTTATTTATTTTCCACATATACCACTATTGAACAAAAACAGCATTATGTAATACATATGAATTTTTTTAATGTATTTTAGAACTTTATTACCCTACCAGAAAGTTTATGGAGCGTTAAATGAATGCATTTTTCAGTTCATTGGTGGGGATGATTCGATTCATAGCTTCGCAAGAAATTTGCGAAATAAAGATAAAAAGCTTATCTTTATATAGCTTATTTTAATTAAACCACAAAGGCAAATCTGGAGGAAGGAATATTTTAATTTTATCGTCGTAGTGATTTTCCTAGTTAATGTATGATTTTGTTTAATATTTTCCTTGTTTATCGGTTAAATAGGATTCTTAAGCACCCGTTCCATAGAATGTCATTTTAATTCAATTTTTTCGATTAGTGTTAGTTGCTTCATCTTTAATGTCCTACATATAGCAATGCATATCGACTCCTTGGGATATGATAAAGGGAAAGGGTAGGCGTTAGATTGACTAATGCAGAGGGTAGAGAGGCCGCTGCGGGTACAGATCAGTACACACATAGCAAGGAGCTATGGCTGACAAACGACGATAGGCAAACCATGGCAAATTGATGGCTACACCAGAGTTCCCGATATATCAGTTCTTGCCTCTCTCCGCCCGACCTTTATTTTAGTTTTCCCTCAGCTTCACTTTTAGCGTATATATCCGCCTCAATCTATTTCTCCCTCTATATCACCTTCCCTTCGATAAATAATAACTACCCTCCAATCCTAGTGCTCTTCATAAATATCCTTCGATCCAAATCCGGCTCGGCTCTCTACCAGTCAAGCCCATTAGTCTTCCAAATTGTGCTCGTTCGTCTTCGGTATTATCGCTTTTTTCCGTCAGGTGAACCTTAAAAGTAGTCCTTTATTTACGAATTCGACATCGCAGTAGATTCGTACTTTCAATTTGTTAAATATTTCTTCATTGGCCAAAAAAATGTTTCCAAAAATAAATAGATAGCCTCATAAATTGGATATAATAAAGAATATACTCAAAAATTGCATAATTTGTGGGCTTTATATCGATTTCAAAATGTTTATGATTCCTTTAACCGCCAATTACTATATAATATTTTGATTCAGCTGAACTAAATAATTATATTAAAGAAGTTGGTCTATTGTTTTCAATTTAAAATGTTTGTTTAAACTTGTCAATGTATCGATAAGCAGGGAATTGGATGTACAGTACTAAGCGGCACCTTCGCCGATATTATCATTAGTTATTTATTTTTATTGTTAAACGAGAAGATCTCTCACCCATCTCCTCTTTAACTGTTTATGAGCCTTACAAGGCATAATTGAGTTTCACTGTATTCAATATGAATTAAGGCCGTGGGGGAGAGGGTGGGGGGATTTTTTCACCTGGCCTAGCTAGTATAACTATAAGTTGAAGACAACCTTTAAATCACCACTAGTTGGCCGCCTGTACGGTGCTTTCTGTTAATCATGATTTCATCTCTTTATTATTTTATTTATTTCTTCTTCAATGTCTTTATTTTATTGTGGTGAATGTGAAAGTTAAAGATTCGACAACTTTTGTATCATTTACTATAAGTCTTTTTTTTTTTTATTTATTTTTTTTTTTTTATCACGTATCGGCTACTAAGGACCACGTAAATATCAATGCTTAGGCTTCTTTCTTCTATTGCAGTTTCATGTTCCTCGACTGCCTTTATTTTATTTCTTCGTACCACTTCGTACCCCTTTTTTTCCTCTTCCAATATTGGTGAGATTTTTTAATGTTTTCGTATACGCATCTCTATCTAGACAGTCGGTATCTGAAAGTTTAAGTCTCTTTAATTCCTGTCTCATTTGCTTCATGTATTCTCCCATGTTTTTGTAGCTAAAAATTGTTTAAAGATCTTCAATCTTTCCTCCTTCATCCTCTTCGTGTGCCCATAGAACATCAGTCTTCTGATTCTCATCTCGGTTTCCATGTCTTTGATGTTTCCTATTAGTCCCTTAGTACTCAGTACTCACATACTCAACGTTACGAAAACTTGGATTTATTCTTATTCCGTTTAGTCACTTAAGTTTGAACCTTCCTGCTCTCGTCATGTCTCTAGTTCTTATTTTCCGAATCTTAGTTATAATACTGTCGTATAGTTAGGTTGCAGTGTAGACGGTATCCTCTAGACAGTACCAAACCCTCAGGTGCTGGAGAACGGTGATAGCTCGGGATAAAGGACACAATGACGGCATTAGACGGTTCTTGACATCTGTGCGAGTATGATTGATGGTGGAGCCCTCTATCGTCAATCACGACCACAATCCGTCTAGCTCCTGCCTTAGGGTCCTTATAGTATCTCTTTTATGGTCTTTTACGACTTTATTGGCAAGGGTTAGCTTATATAATTAACTGTTTACATAATAAAACGATACTGTATCATTATCATGCCTCATTTAAATAAATGTAATTCAACCATTGTATTCTAATAAAGCCATTTTATCTGAAAGGACTTATTTATTATAGTTATCATCTTACTTTATACACTAAATACTATTAAATCAAAATGAGATTTAAACTGCTCCTCTGAGATTACTTTATAGTTAAATATGTAGTTTTAAAATCTCAGTGTATTACGAGTTCCAGAATATACTTATATACAAGTTGTTGAATATTGGACAAGTTTATGTCTTTTTCATCATACCTTATTTATTTGTTTCGTCTAAATACTGAATCTTTTTTTTATAAGACTGTAGTTATATGTTAGTACAATCGTTACAAACAAAAATTATGTAATAATTTTGTCCGTTACAAAATTGCAAAATTATGGAAAGCTGTGTATCGAAAATGTAAGTAAATCATTTTTATTTGTATTGTTTTAGTATTTAAATAGCTGTATATGTCAGTTATACTTTAGCTTCCATACAATATTATATTCTGTACAAAAATTCATTTACAATATACTGATATTTTAGAATTGGGTTACTTTTATTCCTAAGGGATAACATTACCCCATCAACGTCAGAGGTTTCGTGCTTTCGAATGTGGTCTACCAGTGGTAGTGAAAGCTGCAAAAGCTGGTGAGCAGGAAAGAGTAGAGTATACCTAACTGATGGTTGCGAAGTTCAGTGGAAAAATAATCGTAAGGTGATCTGGTATGGTTTATTCTCTTCCAGTCATTTTCTATTAAACGGTATGTTTCAAACTTTTACTGCTAGGTTCCTTCTTCTCAAAGTATAAAGATAAGTATAATCTAAAGTTTCTTAAATTATATTAGTGTTTAAGAGACAAGTATCAGTTTTAATTATTCAATTCTTTCTTGGTGGTCTTGCCTGAAAATGTGCTTGCGAATAACTTTGGTCCTATAATACTGTCCTCATTTGTGATCTTAAGTCTCCCAATGTTTTCTTGTTTGGTTTTAATATTTACCAACCTTTAAACGAAAAGTAAATTAAATCAGTTAAAAATAATTTATTTATTTATTTAATCTAATTTACAACTGTACAAAATAATAAATACAATAAGTAAATATGTTGTATGTTTGACACTTGAAAATCTTGGGAAGGAACCTCCCATTGGTGGTGCTTCAAACATTAATTTAAATTAGAAGGTCCCGTGGCCAACTTCTTTTCAGACCCCTCGGAGGATTATCAGGGATTGTTAAGGATTAAAGATTAAGAATTAATGGGTTAGGATGGTTAAGGAGTTTGGAATGAAAAGAAACATATCTGTTTTGGGCCAAATCTGCAACGAATGGGATGTTAAGGTCTTTGTGAATGAGTTTATTTATAACGTAATAAGGACCATCAAGGATTTTACGTAGGCTTTTGGATTGGATGCGGGAGGAATTTGATGGGTTGGTGGAGCCCCAGAGCTTAATTCCAGATGTCCAAGCTGGTCTGATTGTCGTAGTGTATACTAATTTTTTGTAGTGAATGGGAAGTTTAGAGCGTTTGTCAAGTAAGTGTTGTAGCAATCGGAATCTACGAGCTGTTTCTTGTCGTTTCAGTCTTGTATGTGGATTCCAAGTAAGTCTTTTGTCAAGATGGAGTCCTAAGTATCGGATCTGTTCAACAGGCGTTAGTGGAGTATTTGGAAAGGATACTCTACGACAGGAGGGTAGAGGTTTACGACGGAGAGTAAAGGTGTTCTGATGGGATTTGTCAGGAATTTGATTCTCCAGTTTTGACACCATTCTTCAATAGATGTTATGTGTGTCTGTAAAAATAATTTAAAATTTATTTTAAAAATATCCTGAAAATAAGATCCTTGACTTGGCCGAAAATTGAAAAAATGTTAAATGACATAAATATGTAAATTTTGTCAGATTCCATTTGCTACTTACGGTTATGGGTTATATTTTCCTACTGGAGACGAGACGTGTCTTATAGAAAACGTAACACCTCTTAATATTGACGAAATAGACAAAAACTTGGAAAAGACTTTAATGATATTTACTTAGTACTTTTTGTAATTGACTAATGTATCTTTACCTGTCTCTGCATGAGTACTTTGAAAATTACTCAAATCATGAAACGTAATCGAGTAGGTAATGTAGTTATTTCAAGCTCTATTCAATAAAGTATAGACCATGAAACTTAAAATAAAAATTAAACTTTAAGATTAATTTGTGTTTTATGTTATTGAAAAAAAAAATCAAAAAGGGTTAGATCGTGTAAAATTATACCCAAGGGTCGAAATATAAAAGAAAATTATAAAGATCTTTCGTATGTTAAAAAAAAAAATGTAAAACTTTAAATGCCGTTTCTTAAAAACACCTGTTAATTATTCGAATTGATTTCATTCTTAATATGTGAAACATGGAACTTAATTTTTTTATACGCGTGCAGAGAACACTTTAAGAGCGTTGGGTGTTGACATTCAAGCCAAGCAAGGTATTCCCTTTTGGGACTTCATGGGTGACATTTCGCCAACAGTTGCTACTTCAGCCAGTCTCAGCACACCTGTCCCTTTCTAAAACTCACTTATTTTAGGGCACTTAAATTTGGAAATTTTCCATTTATAAATGAGTATTTTACATTGCAAATATTAACAAAGTGATTTTTAATCAATTCGGTGTTTCTAAGTATGCAATTCTCAAGTATTTCTTAGCTGAACAGACTGTGTGAAAGATGTTTAGTTTCGAATACGCTCTCATAAAATCATTAAGTACATGATTTATTTATTCCTTCACTTAATGAACAGATTTAGTTGCTTATACTGACAATGGCGAAACGAACTACACAGAAAACACAAGAACTATATTTGCATCAGATTTTGAGTAAGAAAAAATAGTAAAGCAAACTAAAAATACATAATCTTATCTTATATATAATTTTAGAGTCACTTGAACTCTATAATTGTTTAACCTATCATTAACCTCTTCGCATTCCTAAGCACCTCTCACACTTCT
>NW_027115659.1:813054-821836 GCF_000696795.3 Halyomorpha halys | reverse complement strand
ATAATAAAAAATATGTATCCCTTTCCCATCTCTCAAGGGCGATTAATTTTGACGAATAAGGTATCAAAACTCTCCGAACCCCTGAAACAAACTAGCGCAATGCTCCAAAATTAAATCCATCATAGACCTCAAAAATAACTCAACTTCTATGTTCAAAAGTTTAAATAATACGCCTAATTTTAAATAAATAATAAATGATTTGTAATATAATAGAAAAAGTGTGGAAGTATCTGAAAATTGGATGAAAATACTCACATTGGCAACGATGGATATGGCATACGTATATTTTTTGGTTTGTTTGTGAAAATAGGTTCATAGTTGTGTTCTTACTGTTTAAAATACTAACGCATTATGTTTAACCTCCCATTTATGCCTTGTTGTAAATTTCAACATTATATAATAGGGGTATTCATGATGTTGTGTTAAATGTAAAATGTTATAAGTATAGGATTGTGAGCTGCCATATTTAGAGTCATGTTAAATGTCTAATGCATAAGAACTCCTGGCGGATTTTCTGAGCAACTTGTTTTATAACCTTTCCTTCCAAAACTTCATGTTATTGTTTAATTCTAAGTTTGTATTAAAGTAATTTATTACAACATGCCTAAAATGAGTGAAAAGTGGAATCTGTGTGAAAGTTAGTCCACTGAATGCATTGTTGATCTTCTAACTTGTGAGGTAAAGAATTAAGATGAGCTAATTGGCAACTATCATTACATTATTATTATATTTGTCATTCATTGCTGTAATACTTAAATCCAAAACAATACTAACGCAATCGAAATACTAACTACGAGTAAGTAACCTAACACAACAACAAACAAAACGGTGACGAGCTCAGCTGGTCTTTTGCGCGGCGTCATTCTCCATTTAACATGAGTTTTTCCATTTAACACGCTTTTAAATGTTAAACTAAAGATCATGAATACCCCTAATATTTCAAAAGTTCCTCTTATAGTGTATCTTCAACGTTTCCGAGATATGTATCCCCTTTTTTGGTTTACCATTATTAGGTTGTTGATGTAAGATGTTTTGTCCCTAGCATGCATTAATATATCTTGTTTGTTCACATTCCTGTATGGTTTTGAATGTGAAATCAGTCCGTTTGTTATTAATTTCTTTTGATACTCAAGGCTTTATCGACTAGATTCCTATAGCATATATGGCTTCAGTATATTAAAAGTTCTCATTGACATTAAAATTAGCCGAAAATAAGGAAATACTTCTTTGCTTTAAGGCCTTGATAGATTGTGAGAGGTTACACTATTTTACTTCACTTTATGTTAATGGCTATATTCTGCAGTATTTTTTTAAAGTGTTATTACAGCAAAGACACAATTCTTCCTGCCCTTGCTAAATATATTACTCAAGTAATCCAGCATATTATCAATTTAGACTCAGCGTTGAATAATTTCCTCTTGGCTTCCACTTTCCCAGCTCCCTAAGGTAGACAGATAGGGGACCTCTACACCTATATGAAGAGTTGCTGTAAAGGAAATTGAAATGTGTTATCTGACTAAGTTGTG
Organism: Halyomorpha halys; assembly: GCF_000696795.3. Taxonomy (NCBI): domain Eukaryota; kingdom Metazoa; phylum Arthropoda; class Insecta; order Hemiptera; family Pentatomidae; genus Halyomorpha; species Halyomorpha halys. The sequence goes on along the minus strand of NW_027115659.1, from coordinate 820,310 downwards.
GAAGCTGAGGGACGTGTTTGGACGCAACAGTTGTCCTATATCCAGTCCCCGGCACTTCTTCCTCCCCGACTTTTATCGCTTCAAACTCTTATATATTTATCATCGCGGCTATATTTTGCCGCTGGGTGCTTCTTCTCACTTTCAAGCTTCAATTTCCATGTATTTCGTATTAAAATAGTTGAATATTAATTGTGATAGTATACTTGAACAATTAACTAAACCAATTCCTCACTTAACAACCTGAAGATATTGACATATATTAGTTACGTTTTAATACCTACAACACCCTCTTTTGGGTAATTATACTTGCTTGGTGGTGTATATATGGTTTTTTGTTTTTCAAGAAAGAGCAATACATTTTTTTTTTGTTGCTAGAATTGTTTTTTTATTTTTGTACCGTAGAACAGATTCGTTACCTTGGACTACATTTTGACAAACGACTAACCTGGAATCCTCACACAAGACTGAAAAGACAGGAAACTGCACGCAGATTCCGACTATTACAGCACTTACTAGACAAACGGTCTAAACTTCCAACTCATTACAAAAGACTGATCTACATGACAATAATAATGCCAATTTGGACATTCGGAGTTGAGCTTTGGGACTCCAATAAACCTTCGAATTCCTCTCGTATCCAATCTTTACAATCCAAAATCCTTCGTAAAATCCTCAATGCTCCTTATTTTGTTACTATAAAACCATCCATAAAGACATAAATGTTCCTTATGGAACCGATCTAGCCCGAACCCGATATTATTCCTTCCATAATAAACTTCCTAACCACCCAAACCCACTAGTGTCTAACCTTGCTTCCTCTTCCATTCCTGGCAATCCTCGGAGGCGCCTGAAAAGAAGATGGCTTCGTGACCTTATATTGTAAACTGTTTTTAGAGTTCTACTACTGGGTAGTTTCTCTACATCCTGTATCATATCATTATGTCATTATGATCAAATTTACTTGTTGTATTTCTTATACAGTTGTAAATATCAATAAATAAATTTGAAAAAAATATTTTTGTACTTAAAAGAAGAAGAGGTTTTCAGCAAAAATTTGATCTAGTTTAGAGAACCATTCCATGGTTCCTGCGTTCCTCTCGATTAAAGTTACCTATACTGGCAACATCGCTGCTTTGCTTGAATATTGGCATATCACACAAAATAAAAAAAATTGATTTATTTTTTAATTGGACGTATTCCAAAGGTATTACCGTAGCTTGAGGTTTCTTTCTCAACTACGGCCTTCTATAAATTGTCGTACAACTAGTAGTGTTGTCACAAAGTAACCGCAGTCTACGATGCAATCTATGGAATCTTTTAAGTACAAAAATAAAAAAAACTTTTTTTTGTGAGATGTACCACTATACAGGCAAAGAAAGAATACGATGGCATTTTATTTTTAACAGCTAATGTTCCAAATTCATGAATTTTTAGGGTCTTTGCTAGTCAAACGTCATAACTTAAGAGAAACAAAATTTTATTATTTATATTTTTGTGAATTATTCCTAAAATTAATTATTCAATGAAAATAAATAAATTATATATAAAAATAAATAATTTTGTGATGTTTTACCTCTAAAAAACAGGCTATATATTGATTGGTACATGTAAGGAATATAAATTAGAGATAATGGCTCATACTCAAATATAAAAGTTATTAATTAAATTTCAGAATATGATTACAATATTAATATTATTTTTACTGTTCAGAAAATTTTTGATTTTTTTTTTAATTTCGAAAAATTTGTTTGGTATATTTAAAAATCTAAAAATGAAGTTATAGCTTTATGCTTTACACTGTGCATTGCATACAGCGTGTTGATTTAAGTTGCAGAAATTTTGTTTTTAGAATTGTTACTTATTAATACCATTATTTGTGGCATGTGGAATATTGGCATACTGTTTTTAATTATTTTAAATCAGTAGGAAATAATTTTAGTGAGTTTTTTTGTTTTAATGTTCATATTAATATTAGTTTATTTTTTATTACCTTTGTCTATAACTTTTGAATATGTTAGGAATTAGTACTATTAATATCAATAGCTCATAAATATTTATTAACTTTTTTCCTTTACTGTTATTTCTAGTTTAGGGGACAATCTGCAATGAAATGATGTTATGGTTTCAGTATCGAATAAATTATTTAGTCCTAATTAAATCCAGGTGTTGAAAACTTTTATTGGTCATACATTTTATAACTCTGCAGTTATTACACGGCATATACAGCAATTAAAGACAGCCAATATTTTAATTAAAACGAACCTTTCGGCCTTGAGTTTTGTTATATTATAAATTACTATTTCCTCCTTCCATCCGGTTTACTATTATACGCAAAGCTCTGCAAATTTTTTTTTTTAATATAAATGAATTATAATATTTATAGTGAAATCAGTGATATTTTTACGACTTCCTAGCATTATCATTGACAAATTATTGAACCTTTGATAATCTCAAATATAACCGAATCACTAACTTTTGACAAGGTTAAATCCCTCTGTGTTGACAGACCGCATTCAATATTCAGATTTAGTTTTGTTTGTGCTCTAGCTTAAAATGCTAATAGTCGAGGACAGTTGTGTTCCTCTCCAAAACTCTGTTTAAATAATTGTTTTGTAATCGGCTAAAGTATCATAAATCCGCATTTGTGACTTGTTAATTAATTACCTTTTGTAACAAACCAACTCGATATTCATCATAATTAGGTTAAATAAACTGAATTAGTTGAGTAAATTCTGTTATTTGAGCGAAGAGAAGTTTGTCTTAGAATTTATAAAAAAAATATTAATCTCACTGTTCGAATTTATATCGTGTTACGTAAAAGATCTATTGTGAGAAATATTATTGGAAAAGTAGTATTAAGTCACCACATTCTTTTTTATTTGGCCTGAAAATAATAACTTTTGCACTATATTCAAGGTCATTGGAGGAGAGTTGGTTTTTCAATTTCAGGCGATTTTTAAATATTACTATTTTAAAGTATCTTCTTCCCGTTTTAAGGAAATATTTCAAAAGTTGCTTCCTGTGGGCATTAGTGGGGCGGATCCGACCGGGAAGGATTGCCTTTTTTTCTTATTGGGAAGTTATTAGAAGATTAGAGTTTTTTTTTCTATTTATCTCATGCAAATATTCAATAAATATTAAGTTTATTTTCCTGAAAGTCCTAAAAGCTGCAAACGAACAATTCGATCCGAGCCTCATTAAAACCTCAAAACATCGAATTAAGTTAAAACAATTGAACACCGACATTGAAAAATCTAAAAATAATTTTAAAAAAACTAAATGTTTTCACTAAAAGCTAATAAAATTCAATAATCAATTGAATAAATTCATCATATTATGATCTCATGATGATGAAAAAATAAAACATTTTATAATAGGGGATATAGAAATTAAATTTAATTAAATTTCATAACCTCTAAAACAAGGTTTTAGGATTTTCAGGGATATCTGATTTTTATTTCTCCTGTATATTTGGGCATCTTCACATCTCTTTGTTTTAAATGAGCTAAAATTCAAAATATATTTTTTTTTTATTTTAGGCAAAACAATACCGTAATACAATAAGGGTCAGAGTGGATTTCAAAATTTCCTCATTTGCATTTTTTTTTCAGTTTTAATAACTACTCCAAATCAAATCCAAATTTAAATTTATTTTGATTAGTGTCAGAGAAGGCGTTTTGGGAGTCTCGACTTTTTTTTTGCCGTTTTTAATGGAGCAATTAAGTTATTTTTTATTTGTTCTCCAAACAAAAATGAGAACTTCTTTTTTTTTTATGCCATCCAATTATTAATCTTACTTACAATAAGTTTTCATATCTTTGTTTCTCTAACACTTATCTGAATGACTTTCTTAATTATTCTATAAATTTAAATTATTAATATCTCGAGATATAAAATGAATGCGAAATTAATTTTCTAAATTTCCTTTTGACGCACTTATTTTGAATTACTTTCCAAGGCTTCCTTGATAAAATCCCGTTTCGCAGTTATAATATAATAAATTGCCGCTTTTAAAGATATTAACCTCACCGCGGTATTATAAAAATAAAAACAGATTTATGAAGAGCAATTTATTTGATTTAAAATGCTGGTTCCGCAGTTGGGCTTAGTGCTAAGTTGTACACATAATTTAACCTTAAGCTAGGGTCAGGTTTATTTTGCCTAACTTCCTTAGTGTGTATATAATAGCCCCTCCCAAATCTAGCACTTTTTGGTTAAAGCATTATTTATCACTTTAATCTGACCTTAGAAATATTTAATGTTTTGAGTAAAAACTCAAAAATATATGGAAAAAATTATCATATTGAAACCTCTTCTAACGGACGCCTTTGTATACCGGAAATTCCTTAATTACAGAACATTTTAATAAGAGCCAAAAGGTACAGGTTTAATGCATTAGAACCCTTGTAATACGGAATTCGGATTCATAATGAAATAACTTTTCATTTACCAATATAATTAATAATTAATTTAATATTAATCCTTGTGTAATAAATTGCAACGTTTTTAAAATTGCATTTATTTATATTACATGTATTTGCTTTGGGCTTGGTAAAATTTTTTTAAATTAGAATATTCATATGTTTAATTTATAAACTTGTGAAATTATAAAAAAATAAGGTTTAAGTGTAATTGTATTATTTATAAAACGTGAAAAGTTAATATTGAAAATAAAGTAGCTTATCGTTTTTTAAGTATTGAGACCTTGTAAGTCCGAAAAAATATTTTTAAAACAATAGATCAACTCATCCTTCCAGAAACAACCAAAAATAAATTGAAAGTAAGAAACCGTTATGAATATTTTCTAAAAAATTATGGATGAGAAGAGATGATGGTGCTTAAATTTTTTTTTAAATATTATAAAAATTTCCATCAAATATGTAAATAATTCTATTTTTTCATGTTATGTTCTTTTTATACTAATCTCGTCTCGACGGAAACCTCTGTATAACGTAAATCATCTTCCCCATTGGAGTCCGTTATACAGAGGTTTCACTGTATTATGGAAATTGGTTTGAAATTAGAGATTCCTAAACAAAACCTTCAGTCTATCGAATAGCAGCAAATCAGAGTAAGCAATGATACTGTTTAGGAGTGGTATATCAAAATCATTATTTGTTAGGTTGTTGAAATGAATCGTGCTATCTCTAATCTGAATCAATGTTCTCTAATGTTTTTTTAATTACAGAACTGTTGTGATAAGAAAAGGTTTAATCGAGAGGAAAAATTGCTTAAATTTAAGAACATATTTGTTTTCTACTAATAGAATATAATTAAAAAGTCAAGAAGTTGAAATTATTAATAGTAGTTCTATAGAAGTGGAATAAGGTTGTTTAGAAAAATTAGGAATCTGATTGGTTTTTAAAACATTATTTCTAACTAAGAAATTAATACATTTGTATTTAACCATTCTGAAGCTGGTAGTTTTATTAATATTAATAAAAATTATCTTAATAGTCTCAACCTTCTTTATTAAAACATATTACACGTCCAACGTTTCGGTCGATCCCAACCAACACCAAGGACAATCTTAGTGCTACTATCACAGCCTCACGTTCATCTTTAAAATTTGCTTGCTATTATGTTCAAGTCAATTGAAAAAAGTTAAAATAACCATTTTTGTCTTTACAGCATTTATTATCGAACTATTATCAATAGTGTTTGATTAGTTACTGATTGTCAAATACGAAAATTGTGGATAGAAATTTAATAATTTAAATTATTAATATAAATGCTATAATGATAAATAAATAGATACCACACACTTCCTGTCATATTGATCACTGTTTCTCAAAAATCACAGTTACTATGAAGCTGAAATTATTAGAGGTAGTTAAAGAAATTGTTTCTTAACCGAAGAGGGAGAGAGTGATTAAAACCGTTATATAAAGAGTCATTTAGAAGTTGAACTGACTTATTAAAATATTCCTACACATAAACTCATTTATGAATGGAATATGGTCCGGGTGCGGTCAAAAAAAACTCAAATAGTAGATAATTATACTATTTTATTGAGCCAACGTTTCGCCCCACATTGCAGGGCTTCGTCAGGGCTAGAAAAGATACAAACACTATAGTTACAAAAAGGAAAAAAAGAGAAAAAACATAAGTGTAAAATAACAGGGGTATAAAATGTAAAAAAGTAAGATATAATAAGAAAAATTAAAGGTTGTAAATAGTAAATGAAAAGGGTAATAGTAACAGATAGATAAGAGAAGAAATATTAAAGAAAGTACAAATAAAGAGATGTAAAAAGAAAAAAAAATACAAATCAAATGATGAGACAGAATCCATACCTGTTTTGACGGCAGTCAAAAACAAAGTGACGCTTGGTATTGGGAAGAGTGGGGATGGCAGTTATGCCACAATTATCTACTATTTGAGTTTTTTTTTTTACCGCACCCGGACCATATTCCATTCATCTATACACACGGTCAATCAATAATCTTCTAATAAACTCATTTATATTTGTCATACCATTATTGTATTAACAAAAGTCGTTTTGACAATGTTTTTTTCGCTGGGCTAATTTCAGCGATGCCCAAATCTCGTTATTTATGTCCTATAGAAGAAGCTATAGGTGTGGAGTTATAGGGGGCGAGGATAAAGAGCGTGAAAGAAGATTTTCTCCACCGAGGATTGATAGCGCCATCTATTATGTGCGGATTTTGATCAATGTTCGTCGCTGGACTTGGGATCAGGGGAAGTCTTAATATTTATATAGCCGTTAATCGAGCAAAATTCTTTTCTACTTATTTTTTATTATAACGTATTAGGAAGCTTTATTACAAGGCAAATATACAAGATATATTATTACAAGTAACAGGTACCATTTTTATGTTAAATATTTTTATATTTAAAGCATTAGACTGTATGGCTGTGAAGTCTGAGGAATTGCAGTGGATGCTCCTCGGTTTGTAAGAAACATCCAATTGCATCAGGAATTACAAATATAGACAATAAAGGATTACATAAAAAAAAAATCATGAAGTTCCACTCCCAGTGACCTACAACTTGGGAAACCCAACCACAACCCGAAGACTGAAGCCCAGGCTGCTGTAAGACATCCTGTTATGAGTTCTATATTTATCAGTTCTGTTATTGTCACTCTAAAATTGTATTTTATTTTCATTTTTTTTTCTCTTCATCTTTTTTTCCAATACAAGTTAATTATTTATTTTGTTAAATCCATTGTGTCATTGTTTTTATTATTAACTTTACTTTTATCTTTTATTAAGAATTATTATTTTTATATA
>NW_027115659.1:804403-812669 GCF_000696795.3 Halyomorpha halys | reverse complement strand
TAATTATTAAATAAATAAAATAAAAACGATTAAAGAAGTGTTAATCCTTTCGGAACAACAATAATGGACCTAGGTATTATTTCATTATAAACTAAACCATCCCAAAGAGAATAGCTATATTGAAGATCAGTTAGCTCTTATCCATTCTGGTTAATCAACCAAAAGTTGTTCGTTATGTCTTGAATCTCGAATTATCTCTTGTGCAGTATAATATATCCGATGTGCCGTTTGGAATTAAGGGAAAGCTTTCATGATTATAAAAAAGATTCACACTCAGTAATTATACACATATACGACGGTTTTTCATGAATAGTGGCACGTTTAAAGTAAATAAAGTTTTAGTTTCATTTTTAAATGGATATTACAGAAGACAGTGATGTCTTTCTCTACAGTCGTACCTCTATAGACTGTCGCAAAGCTAGTAGGATAGTTAAAAAGTAACCATATTCCACGGTACAATCTATAGAATAAATAATTCAAATACAAAGTCAATTTTTTTTTGTCAGATCTACCATTATTCCAGCCAATCAGCGATATACTGGTTTCCATGTATGGAGTAATGTATTAATTTTCCAAAATGTCATTACTAAGCTTTTTCAAAATAATATAGACTCCCATAACATGTATAGGACATGATTCGTCTAATAGTCAGAAAATTAGATTACAATTCTTTCTAACCTCAATGATGAACAATTCCAACTACTGTTTATAATGATGATGAGTCATCTCTGTTTACTTCATAATTTTTTGATTTTATTCTATTAATGATGACATCCATTATGTCATGTATTCATCGTGTGTATTAATGTACTATATATAGTGGTTTGTAAATAAGTAACAATCATTTATTTACACGAATTAATAAATCATTATTACATTTTGGAAATAATGTGACGAAATATCGATTAAAACTTTGCATAAAGCTGATACATAACAGTAAATAAAGGAGCTAAGGGTGTTGATGAGTATTCCGTTACGGTTATGACATCTTCATTTTCAGGTACGGTTGTATCTGACAAGGTTCTTTCTCCTCATCTCTCTTTCTTCGTAGGACTGGCATGGTTGATTCAAAATAACTTTACAACCCATCCACATTGTTTGTTTCAGAAAGCGCAATATTTCTAATATAGAATATATCGTTTTACTGGTCGAATTTTATAAGAAAAATAAAATTGAATCATTTTCAGTTTAGATCAATATATTAGTTTATATGTGTGTATAAATATTGTAATGGTATATTTTATATTTTGTTTTTATTTTTTTAAGGTTACTATGGCTACATTGTCATCATAGTGTAGATATCAATTATTAAAGATTTACACAACAAATATATCTTACTACAAGTTATTATTTCATAATTAATACACGAAATGGCTTGATAAAATTGCGAATTAATGATTTTGATTTATTATTAATTCATTCTAGAAAATTCGAATATAGAGAAAATATTAGTTATTTATATAAGATTAAATTGACAAAAACAATAAAAAATTATTACGAGTTTTCGGAACTGACATGTCCGGATTGGAAAAGTGTCCATATGAATTCGTCTTAAAATTTGATCCACAAAAAAGGACCGCATTCCTTTGGAAATTCCAGAGTTAGGCTCTGGACAATGTTTGAAAATCAACAACACTCAAGAAATAGACCGCATGCCTCTTTTACGACCTTATTTTACCTTTCATTCAGTTTCTTTCTTATTTATTCATACGTTTTTCAACTTTACTATCTTTTATTTTTGGCCCCGAAGGTGGCCTACAGCCTTTGGCATGAATTAAATTGTTATATTTAATTTTACTTAACTATTTTAATTTCATTTTGAATGCTGACCTGACGATATTTTACTCGATTAATTTTTTAGGTTTTTTTTTCTTTTCATAAGAATTAAAAGAAACGTATAATATTTACTTTTTCGCTTTCAGGATGTCCAATGTGAAATCGAGAACCACAAGGAGGTGTTCGGTTCGCTCAACAGCACCGGAAGGAAGCTTCTGGGCAGCCTCACCTCCCAGGACGATGCGGTAATGCTCCAGCGGAGGCTGGACGAGATGAACCAGCGGTGGAACCACCTAAAGAACAAGTCCATGGCTATCAGGTAATATATATTTTGTCATTTATTTTATTTATAAATAGAAGATTATTATATTTATTAATCCGTTAATTTTTTTCTCCTCATTACGAGAAAACGGATCGAATATGTTCCAGCGAAACTTTCTTTCTTTTAATAAACTTTCAAGTTTTAATACACTTTTAAGTAGATTTCAAGTTATATTAACTTGATACTCGTATCCTTATAACAAAATAACGAAGGATCAAAGGTCTATATGTTTTGTCTGCTTTTCCTAATAAAATGGCTTGGTAAACATTGATCAAACTTGTTATTGTGTTTATTTAGAGCCTTAAAAAGGTTTTTGGGAATAAAAAACTGTTACACGAAGCAGAATGGTGTAGTACTAAACGGTGTATTTTAAACAAAATTTTATTTTTATTTATTAAATCGGAAAAACAATATCAATAGAGTCTGCGTTGATAGTAGCCACGAGGTTGCCAGGAGCTGCCTCCTCTAGAAGTGGAAAAAATTATTAATTTAATAAAAATTTTTTTGCAATCAAATAATTATAATAACTAACAGATAACTACTATAATTATATATAACTTTATTTAAATTTTTGTTTCATTCTCCTTTTCCTAGGACTATGGCTTCCCCCCCCCCCCAGTTTTGATCCTGGGTACGCCCTTGATGCGTTCTTTAACCTTCAGCTGCCGTTCATCTAATAAAAGTTGATTACAATACGTTACATACTTCATACATTTTACATACAATACGTCAACTAGGGTTGCTTTATCCTATTATTTAAATTTAACCTAAAATTTAACTAATTTTTTTAAAATTTAATTTAAAATTATTTAAATTTAACCTAACATTTAACCCGAATTCGATGGTGTTAAAATACCTTGTAGTGGAGATAGAATTCTATTCCCGATATTAATATATCAAATAATCACTAACAATTTTTCTTTTTTTTTTTAAATTGTGTCTCCTTAAAATGCCTTTGGACAATAGAAGGATAAAAATGTATTGGGTGTATGTATATATAGATATATATTTGTATTTGTATTTGTTTCAATGAATAAAGAGGGTATGAAATAAAAATTTAAACTTTAAAAATTTTTTTTTAATAAAGTAGAAAAATATGGCAAAACTTCATCCCCCAATGTCAAAAATGTTAGATTTTTAATTATAAAATTTGGCTGAAATAAAGAAAAACATCAAGTTCTTAATTAACAACTTGAAAAAGATATTAGATCTTTTTCATTGATAGATAAAAGGTATTCTTTCCGTTATGAGATAAAAGGTTCCTGCTGTTTTCATTTAGAAATCTTTATTATCACTTCTGCATATTTATCACAAATATGCATGGACTGAAGTTATTCCAATTGACACTATGTTTGATTGTATAAGACTTATTCTTCTTTACGTTTGCTGCACATCTCGACAGATGAGGATGGTTTGGGCTCCTACCGATATGTAAGTTAGATTCTCCATGCCCCAGGGAAACGGAAATATTACATAGCTTATCGAGATACTCTACAGTAAAACTATGCTTAAAACTGTTTTGCTTCCGCCTTTCTATACCAGAATATAGTTGCACTTTAATTAAAGCATTATTTATTTCAAAAAATCAATATTTCACTTTATAAAAAATATGAGTAAAAGGGGATTGCGGTTATATCTTTGAAAAAATCCCTATAGTTGTTTTTTTTGGAAAGGATAAGTATATTAATTATTTGTTGTTAGCTCTCTTGGCCGTAAGGTAAGGACTTAGAGACCCGACAGAACGGACAAGTTGGCAGCCCTCAGTGATTGATGAGGGCGCTAGATGGTCCACTCAGTGACACCTGCCAGCCCGTGTTAATGCCACTACACCAGCCTGTTTATTGCCCTCAGATATGAGGACTAATGTATAGGTCTCCTACTTGTTGATGTATAGCTTTACCCTCTCATACTAATATATCATAATTGCTTTTATTATTTGATAATTAAAATGGCTTATTGGTGAATTATTAGAAGAAGAGTTTAAGCTAAAGGTGATTAGAACAGAGGGGAAAAATTAAATATTCCTTCCCTTTTATTTTTTTTTGTTTTGGCAACTTATCCAAATAAAGCTCGATTCCTAATAAGGTCCAAGTATAAGGTTTCAAGCAGTCTTCATAAAAATCGTTAAAACTATTTACCGTTTAGGGGTACTATCGATGGATATGTTTTTATGTATTGCGCACAGGACACTAGATTTGGTACATAAGAATAAGAGCCCAAAACTCCACAAAACAAAATAATAAGCAACGAATTCGGTTCTCCCTATCAAGAGATAATCGTGGAACGAACATACAGACATACAAATTGCCAAATATTCTGTTTTTTTGGACTCTAAAACGAATAAGCCCGTTAGTTTCAGAATTATTATTACCAACTACTAAAGACTAATTTGTCTTCAAGAGTGTCCTCCGGCAACTCTATCCGACTTCTGCGGTAAAGAATGAAAAAATATTTAATTACATTAAAATATATATAAACTTAAAAAAAAAAGGTTTTTGAGTTAATTTCCAAGTTATTGAAGAACGTACCTTACTCGCAATACTATTTGCGGGTTTAGTTATATTTATCTATAACTTTGTTAACCAACAAAGACTTGGAGTTGTGAAAAGTGATTTAGAAATTGTCCTTCTAAATTCCCTGACACACATTTAATAAGTTCAGTAGTTGGATTTATTATTGTCTGGACAGTGTGGAGAAGAATTGTTACAAGTTAGTATCGAGGTAGAAATAGCAAGGAAAAATAATACACGCCTTGAACACTATTTAGTTTAAATGAGTCAACTCAGTGTCATGGATAGATCACTTTTAATTTATTATCTAAAAATTGTTAATTGGTCGCTGTTTGGTTCTAATAATTTCAATTCGCGGTGACCAAACATTAGACAAAAATCTACAAGATGCTAATTAACGAACTCAACAATAGTAAAGACTTGAAGATTTACCTTTAATATAAAATAAAACGTGACCTCTCCATTGAAATCTTGTTCTTACAAACTAGGAAGCAATAGATTGAGGCTGAGTTACTTCATGTCCATTGGTTACAGCTTAATTAATAATGAGGGGTTAGATGAAGAAGAGAGGAGGTGGCTACGATGGGTAACAGGAGTGGAAATTTGAAAGAACTAATAGCAAGTGTGTTCTCTTGTATTTCAAGCAACGTTTTTTTCTTTTCTTCGTTCTAATTTTTCGCTTCTGAGAAACGGTTTGACTAGGAACATTGGCCCTGTTCCGGCCCTGGTGGCCGATTCTTTGATATTAGCTAGGTCTTGTCTTCTTTGAAACAGTTTTACATGGCTTAAATTATCAAAGAAGCCTTCCCTAAAATATCTTCAATTTTGTTTATTTGAAATAATTGACCGTCTCTGATATTTAGCTCTAAGAAACAGTGGATAGATACAAATATGAAAGTGTAGCAATACTTTGGAGCATCATTTATACACTTCAAAAAGGGTTATTCACTGTGAAAATTTCTTAGTGTACATTTGGATATTTAAATTAAAGTTTGTTTATATTTTTTATTTATTTTTGTTTTTAAAAGATTTGTAATTTGATTAGTTTTATACCCATTGGCTACCCTGCTTTAACCTCCCAAAAATAGAAACAGATATTCGATATATTAGTCAATTATGTAAATTGCTAATGAAAATATTTTGTTATTTTACTAAATTATTATTAAATAAACTATTTTTATTACAACTGGTGCTGCTAGTTCGCTCGATAATACCCGCTTAGCACCTTAAAAAACTCGTTTTACCCGACAAATATCCCTAACTTTAGCTGCTCTTGGAAAATCGTTTAGAGCTTTATATCTATGATTGTTCAGTCGCATTAGCTCTGATTTGATAGTTCATAGTACAAGTAATGTTAGTGAAGCAACTGTCACTTTTAATTATCACATTTATACGAATTGACAGTAAACAATCTTGCAGTCTCAATTATTGCGACAAAAATCGCAGCCACTACCATAGTGTAACTGTTTGATTGGCATAGTAACATTTACTGTCGTGACAATATTGACGAACTGAGTCTTACGTGATAGTTGATAGGTAATGTCAGTGGACTAATAGTTGCGTTCACTGTCATATGCATACCTCTTGACAGTCTATTGTCGCAACATATCGACCTTACCAAATGTAATTACAATAGGTAGAAAACATCATTATGTATTGGTTTTTTTGTTTTGATTTTTTACAGTTATGGTGTTGGTTGGGAGCTCTAAGAAAAAATTATAAACTAGCCCCTGGCCCCAAAAACAAACCAGTCCAAGGTCCAAAAATTATATTCATTCCATGCCTCAAAAATAAATCAATCCCTGGCCACAAAAAGAAATATATCATGGGCCCCAAATGGTCTAGGTACGCCTATGTCCTGAAATTTAATGTCTATGGAAAAATAATAACTTCTTAATAATAGAAAAAGTCTCTAATGATTAAAAAAAAAAATAGCCGTTGAACTAGTGTGATGAACTAGGACAACTATATATAACATAAAGACAATTTTACCCGAAATATCTGACAATTGCCCCCTTGGGTAAAAAATACCCTCAAATCGGCAACACTGATTACCACTGAAATTTATTGAGTTTGTGTTTGTGATGTTTAAATGAATGTTTTCATGTATAATAGTGATATATTCAATAATAGTGATAACATTCTGATTATTGTCGGAACAACCATGGATACTCAAGAACATATTAATCGTTGTTTTTACTTAACCTGTAATTGGTAACACAATAAGCCAAAGGATTCTCATTGGGAATAATAAAGAAGATGTCTTTTTGGAAACTAGTAAGGATTATTTTACTCAAATTCGATGATGCGCGCGCGCACCGTACAAGATTTTTATCTCTGTGAAGTTAATCTAAATATTACCATATTTAGATAATCCAATATTTTTATAGAGAATGATTTAATATTATTATAGATGTAATAAGCCGCTTCTTATTCCTTGTCAGTTGTTGCTTAGTCTTTGAGCTGAACCATCCTAAGCGAAGACGTTCCATTGAGTGGCAATCAGAGAGAGAGCCCCCCTTCGGTGGTGGGCAGAGGAATCTCTCGAAATGAGCTGGCTCTTGTTGAGAATTAGGTTCGTTAGCTGACCATCAGAAATCGATGTTGTCTTCTCTTGGAGCCAATCTCCGCTCCACTTGTAGTGATTCCTCTATATGTCCCTTGTCTTCCGTATGCATCGGTCTGCTGATTGGAGTCCGCTACTTAATTATTATCGTTAGTGTAGTATCTTTCATCTAAAGCAATATTTAGTTTAGTTGTGTATTCTTACTTTAACTTCCTTATAAATAGAATTTTGTGAAATTTATTCTATTATTATTATAGAGTGAGGTCTCAGTCGATATATATAATAGTCTGTGTATCTGTGTGTGAACAGGCTTGCTCATAAACGAGAAGTCTTACGAATTTGAAATTACATATTAAGGCAGGTATATACTTGGGTTGTATGAGAAACTTTTTCGATTAAATCGGCTAACTGGTGTAGACTTTCTCAATGTAGATTTTCTCAAAACTGACTACAAAGATTTTGATCCAACTCGGTATGTCAATGTTTAATAAAATGTTCGTTAATGTCAACTAGCTCTTTATCTAATTGAAATAGTTTGACAGCGCTTAAATGGCGAATTTACAACAACTCTTCCTCTTAAGAATTTTTTTTTTTTATTTAAAATAAATATCCAGCTCTCATTGTTGGCAATCATGAACAATGGATAAATGCAAAATATTAAAGACTTTGATGTATAACTTAAGGAGAAAAGGTGAAAAACAGAGACAAGACAAAAATAAAAATTATTAAAAAGGATGTCAAGCCCTGGGGTACCTCCAGTCGCAAATGCCGTAGAGAGGAAGTTGTACTGACTAGGCTGAGAATAGGTCACACGAGGCTCACCCACTCCTATCTCATTTCAAAAGAAACTCCAACGAACTGCTAGTATTGCAACAACAATCTAACAATAAGCCATATTTTCCAATAATATCCATATTTCATACCACACCTCAATAGCTTAGGACTAAACCAAGATATCTCAAAAACCTTTGGAGACGATGATAAGGCAATAGAATTGGTGTTTCAGTTTTTGAAATCACAAAATTTACTGACAAAAATATAACTTGATCGAAAGGAAAAAAAAATAAATAAAATAAAAATAATAAAATAAAT
>NW_027115659.1:789546-804353 GCF_000696795.3 Halyomorpha halys | reverse complement strand
TAATAAATAAAATAATAAATAATTAAATTAAAAAATAAATAAAATTTAACGAATATTAGCAAAATTAAATCAAGTATAAATGGCGTTGATGACCAATGAAGTTTGGCACCACTAAACAAACAAACTAACAGAAACAAGAGTTTGAATCGAAAATACGAGACCGACCTATCTCTGGCGTTTGCCTGTGTATTTTTTTTATTTTTTCTGGCTTAAAAATGTTAAATAGTTACAAAAAATCTTAATATTTTTGTTTAATATGAAATGATTTAATCTTAAAATCTGTTAGAAAATCAATGCTGTCATGTCCACTCTATTCATTAAAACAAAATATTGTAAATTTACTTTCTCACTACCGAAGCTTTGTCTCTGGAGTAAGGAATGTAGGAAGTGAAAATTTAAAAAAATTAACCTCAGAATCGAAAATATTAACTTGAATTTTACATTCTAAATATCTTTTTCGTGCCTCTTCCTAAAAAATAAGATTATTAGTACATACAAACATAATGCATGAAATTTAATATGTATACTAGTGCGTCATTCAAACCAAAATTTATACGATATTTGGAATAACGTCTAAATATCTTTTTATTTTTTTTCAAAGCCTCTTTATTTTTCATTTAATATCGTATAAATTTTGGTTCCTTATCTGTCTGTGTTCAAATCCATGTGAGAGGATTAACACCTGCTACCGTTTATCCGAATTGGATGAAAATTTCGAGGATAGTGTGGTTAGTATAAATTTGATTGTATCAGATCCATTTAACTAACGCATGCACAAACGTATTTATCAATACATAAACAAAACTAGTGGCATAAAGTCAGAGAAGAATCAGGAATTAGTTTAAAATTTGTCTATCAATTTTATCAAATTTCATCCTCTACTTTTGATTATACATGATCAAACGTATTTCTCTTGATACACTTATATTTTGAATATGACCCGTCTGATTTGACCCAAAATTGGAGAGAAATTGAGAATTAAACATTGGTAAATATGGTAATTATATACATAATAGAAATGGAGAGAAAACTATACTGACTTCTATGTTTAGAAAATTTTAGTTGTTTGGTTAGTTATATTTTAATTTTATAGTTTTATTACTGATAATATGATCGGTTCAGGTTGGATCGGTTGGATGACATGACCTTCAGATAAACCTAGTTAGCAAAGCAAGCTTACCTTATTATTACAGACTAGCTGTCGAATCGACATTAAAATCGAATTGAGATATCGATCAGTTATGCCTGGTTGCGCTGTTAGATTGAGTTCTAGGGCCGCGTATGGAGGGTGAGATCTGAGGCGTTATGAACTTTCAACAAAACTTCTTCTCAACTTACGTACAGACGGCTGTCATTTAAATTTACTTATTTATAAATCATAAAATGATAGTAAAACCATGAATTTTAGAGACAAATGTTATAAACTGGTTACCTTTATATTGTTTCAAAATTAAAGCCGCATGCATCTGAAGGTGCCTGATTGTGGTAAATCAGTTAATTGATGAACTGAAACTTGAAAGAATTATTGTTTTGGAATTTCGTTAACATTCATTATTTTTAAAATATCTACGTTTGCAATATGTTTGTATAAGACTCTGGTGGAACAACGTTTCTAGTGTTTAATTTTTTTAATATGAATAAACTGTCTGGGGTGTTTCATTATTGCGAAATTTGAAATTGATATTTTGATTTTGAAGATGGAGATTTGAAACTGCAATAAATAAATATATAATACTATTACTGTCTATATAAAAACCTAGAAAATAATAATTAGTTGATTAATTTTATATTGAAAGTTCTCATTTATGTGCCAGAGCACACTTACCCTAAAGAAATTACTTAAGTGCATTAATAACTTACATTCTTACATTTTTTTTATTAATTTAAACAAATTTTACTTATTTACATTTGGAAAAACATCACGGATGGGGTATGCTCTTCAAAAGCTCTTCAAAAGCAGCACTGGTTCAAATCCGATCTGGGCGGGTTGACTTTTATTTTATGGCAGACCCTCACAATAAATCTCGACTTTTCTACTACACCTAGAATAGCTTGATAGGTAGGATAGAATATCACATCTTTCCCAACCTGATTTAGAGAACTTAAGGAGGTCCAATCATAAAAGAAAAAACTGTTAGTGGTAGTGCAAACCTTAATTTTAAAAATATTTTAATTTAGAACTATGCAAATTCGAGAATCATGCATTTTACAAGAGACTATGCAACAGAAACTGTTGGCAGGGTTATCCTGAACTGACACTGTGTAATGTGTGTAAAATTCGAGAATCATGCATTTTACAAGAGACTATGCAACAGAAACTGTTGGCAGGGTTATCCTGAACTGACACTGTGTAATGTCTCCCTACTTTCTAACCTATGCTAAAATCTTTTATGTCACCAACCTCAACATTTTGAAACCTCATTTTAAGTTCAACTGATAGTTTGTCATCATTTAATTTCTATTTTAATGATATGTGATCTAAGCCTACTACTATCTTCATTCTCTGATAGCCGCATTCATACTCTTCCTATAATCTGTTCTGTTTGTACTTGATTGATAAAGTTATATAATTTTAATATTTTTTCATATATGCTATCTTTTTAAACATAGCATATAATTAAATGACAATTTTTTTCTTTTTAGGAACCGCCTGGAAAGCAACGCAGAACATTGGAACGCTCTGCTACTGTCCCTCAGAGAGTTGATTGAATGGGTGATTCGCAAGGACACAGAGCTATCCAGCCTATCGGTGATGAGTGCTGACATCAACTCACTCATCAAGCTACAGGTTTTTTCTTTTTTTAATCTTTGAGAAGTAATAACATTGCCAACTCCTAGTTATAAGACAATCTTATTACAATTTAATCTATTAATTGACCATATTGTAGGTTTGTTTTTACAGTGGCACATTTGAGAAAAAAGGTTTTGGTTTTTACATATTCTGTACATTATACCATCGACTGAAAATACTTTGTGACAACCTTACTAGCTTTGGGAGATTTTGTTGGACTACTCCAGAAGAGAAAGTAATCCCAATCTACAGTGCTATCTTTGGAATATGTCCAATTCAAAATAAGATCAGACCTTTTTTTTCTGATGTGCCACTATGAAAGCATAGTAGTGATATAATGTTTATAAAAGTATTATTGTTGCATTAAGATTTAAAAATAATGATTCTAATTAGATTATAGTAATGTGAACCCTTCGACCCATGTAGGGTATGTAGGTTCAGTACTATGTACTGTTTTTAGAACAACGGTTGTACAAGGAGATGATTTTTTTCCAGATCACACTTAACTGCCAGATTTTTCCCCAATTGAGGGTACCCACTTTATGAGGCTGGGTAGACCTCAGGAAGGCTCCTAACCCACAGGGTTGACTCATGCCTACAGTGTTACAAAAAACAATTATTAGCCCAGCCTGTGTATACTTTTTTTATTTAAACAATGCTTAATGTTATATTTAGTTATTTCTAAAAAAATATTATTTTCCCTTAAAATCCATTTGTTTATCATCTTTGTTTGAAATTAACTAAACTATTTTAACTTTAAACATCTCAAAGAAATATTTCATTGTATGTTTCTACTAGTGTACAAATTTACTAACAATAAATCTATTTAGAATTATCTGTGATGAATGATATTTAAATGCTCATTTTTAATTAAAACAAATTAGTATTCATTGTGCCTCAGCTCTGGGCTATAACTTCTTATATACTTAGTCGGGAGTGCATTTAAGGTGTTAAACGTTCGCCAAGGCCTTATTAAAATACAGCAGAGGGCTTACTGGAGTTTTCTCTTTTAGTAGGATTAGTATTAATTATTCTTACATTATCTTCTAACAACACCTTTCTTGTATAAGTAAATACTCTAATGAAGAATTCTCTTAACATTATAAAATTCATTTGTATACTTATTGTGGAGCTTTTTATATTATTATATATTTTTTTTTATTTATCTGTTTTTTATTTATTTAGTTTTTTTATTCCAAAATGAATAAATGAAAAATGTGTTTGTTTAGAAAATATCTTTACTTTCATATTGTATCATTCAATACGTTATATATATAGTCTTGAAGAAAACTTTGATTAATATTTCTTTAAAAATATAAATGTAAAAAGTAAAAATAATCATATTCTGTTAAATATTAATCAAAAAGATTTTTTAAAAAAATATTTTGAACCTCTTATTTTTACACATCTATTTCAATTTTTTGTGTAACATTTCGGTCTTTTCTATTGAACATTTTCCAAAATTTTAAATAAAATAGATATGTATTAAATAATATTGTGATAAATTTTTATTATTATAGTTTTATTTTTAAATACTGTGGGCTTAGCATGGTTAAAATGGTTATTTTTTTTTTAATTTCAGGATGACCATAGAGCTTTCAGAAGGCAGCTTGAGGATAAGAAACCAGTTATCGAAAGCAATTTGCTTTCAGGACGTCAGTATGTTGCCAACGAGCCTCCGCTTTCAGATACCAGTGATACTGAAGGTAACTATACTAAAATATTAAGCTCTTTAGAAATGTAGAGCAGCCAATAGTTTGGTACACTGCACTTTTTGTCACCCTCATTAGATTATTCGATTCATGGACAGCCAAATCTCAATCCATTTACATCTCTTTCTAGATTTCTCAGTTTCATCTCAGGATGACCTATATCGCAGCATCATGTGTTTTTTCTGGTTATTTTTCCTGGAGACTCCTATTTCTTTCTGCCAGTATTTGTTTTAAATCTCAATACTGCCAAAATAATTAGCAAGCAGATATTGATCAGTATATTAAACCTTCTGTTTGTTTTTTTTGTTTCCATACTTCTGTATTGATTTTAATGTTACCAAAAATTGAATGTAATTCAGTTTTATCTCTTGAAATAATCTACCATATTTTTCACTGATCATAATTTAAAAAATCAGTTATATCCTATAAAATAAAGCTTTTATATCATATTAAGTTATGAATTTTGTGAGACCTTGGTTAAAGTATATAAAAAACAGACAAGTGAAACTTATTTTTTATTGTGTGCTAACATTTCGAACTCAGTTGTAGAACTTCATCAGGTCTGTTAGTGCTAAAAGAGGTCATTGTTCAATTTCTGAATTAATAGAACTCGCAGACCTTATTGTCATATTATCCATTATAACTGATTGTATTATCAATAGGTATCTATTATATCTACGGTCAATCACATCTACCATTATAAGTTTAGCTTATCATCAAAATAAATAATAATTTTTCATAATGTTTAATTAATTTAACACTGTTGCTAGGAAAGCAGTAATTAATTTAAGGGGATGAGACAGTTAAGCGGATGGGAGGTTTCACCTACTTTTTTAATGTAAGAACAATGAAGAATTTACGTGTAACGAAAAACTAAATGTTCAGTGCATAAAGTAAAAAAGATGTTAAAAAGAATTATGGAAAATTTAAATCTCAGTTTTTATTCAAAATTACAGTTTATATTTTTTGATAATATAATCATTTGTTTCATGATAGAAGAATGAATAGCTACAATTTTTGGATATAAAAGAAAATATTTATTGAAATGATGAGTTTACAATAAAAAAAAGAGTGTACTAACTTATTTTCTAATCTAAAATGGTGCTTATATATTTGATAATATAATGTTATCTTTTTGTGGCTGATCAGCCTTTGTTCCCAAGTATAAATCGAAGAAAAATATGTAAGTTTGAATGAAACTTCACTTTAAGATTAAAGTGATTGTAACTTTGAATTTGCGTGCTTCAATTGATTTGAATTTGTCAAAATGTAGCTGATGTCAAATGTCAAAGCTTCACATTAATTTACAACATCTTCATAATGTAACAGGTTATTAACCAAACTCATGATTCTTTATTTAAATACTAATTATTTATAAATTACTGCTGTATAGTGAACAGTTGGTTCAGCTTTATATACTTGATCAATATCTATATTTTTTTATTAGTTTAGTTTGTTAGGTTATCAATCAATTATCACATTGTAATAGAATGTAAACTAAGTCATTTACTTTTTAATCCTTGAAGAAATTTTGTTGAACCTCCCTTACTAATTGAGAATAATGCCTTGTAATTCGAGGAGTTAGTTATAATTATAATTAATTTAAAACATCAGTGTTTTTTTTATATTGTTGTAACGAAATGCACAGATTTTATATATACTCTGCTTTACTGGCTAATTGATTATTTATTGCTATTATAAATTATTTTGGATGGTATTATGGGTTTGATTAGGACAACAAATGTTTTGTCAAATTTGTCTGTGGTATATTGCTGACCACCTAATTTAAAATAACTTTCAGTCTCCATATTCTTTCTAATGCGCATAGGATTTCTGCTCTAGCTTATGTTCTCTACTAATTGCTAATTAATCTTATAAGCAAGTATGTTTTATTAGATATAGATGTTATAATTTATTGTTCAAACTTTTATAAAAGTTTTGTACAATCATTTATGAATAAATCCATCAGCATTATTTGAACCTTTGACAATACACAATAGCTTCAGAAACAACAGACCTTGTTTCTTCCATAATGTTGTTAGTGTGTGGATTTTTAAGTCGTAATATATAAATCAAAAACAAATAAAATTTAAATTCCTGGCTGATTTTTTGGCTACTTTCTTAATATATAAGTTTAGAAAGCTTTCTATTCATAAAAAATAAATCTTAAAATTCCCTCCAAATAAACCAAAAATGTTTACAATTTCAACATCAAAGAATAAATTTGATTAATTCTGTGTCTATTTGTTGTCAAATGTGTATTTGGGTATAATCATTGGACCCATTAATTTGATTTTTAATTAATTTTGAGAGATATTATTGATATATTCAAATATATATTAGATCAGCTTCTTTTTATTAATTTTATTTATTAGGATTTATTCCTGCCACTCATTTTCTGGTTTACTTATTCCTGTAATAAAATCTGGGCTATTTGTTAAATCCTGTTTTTGGAATCAGCTCATGGCTGGTTTTTTTTTATCGATATGAAGTAATGATAATTTATAATTTTACTAGCAGGGCTAGCAATTGAATTGAACCCTATTGAAATTGATCACAATTGAAAGTTTAATATCAGCTGTTTTATTTCGTTAAAATTAATCATTGAGGTACACTTTATTTTTATGTTTGGGTTATGCCTAGTGGACCTATATGTGCAATAAGGAACCAACCTACATTTCTTTTTTATTATATTTTATAAGCTATATCAACATTTTTTTTTTTATTTCATGACAAAGTCCAAGGCTCAATCATTATCTATTATTGATATATACAATAGTGTTAAAGTTAATCATATTGAAATATAATTATTAACAAATTGAAATCTATTTAAATTCATAAATATTTAATTTAGAATATTTTTTATAAATGTAAAATTATTTCTAGTTTTTCTCAAATGTTTGGTAAAACAGTATTACCTGTATCATCTAAAAGTCATCAAAGTTGAGATTCCTGTTAAAGCTTTAAATTGAATGTGTTCTACCAACCGAAGGATATCACACTTGCCTCTCAGAAACACATTTGTCAAACTTTGTCAGTTCACGACTTAGAGCTTACATTCCTCTACTGACATTTAACAACATTTTTCCTAAATGTATTTCTTCTGTATAATATTTCATGTAGGATGTTTCAATCTAATAATTAAACAATTATATTCAATTTTGAAAAAAGTTATAAAATCTATTACATTTTTAATAATTAAATTCATTGTTTGAAGTGCGTAATTACTGTTTTTATTTTTAAGGAAATAATATAATATTATAATTTTAAAATCATTTCTTACATCTTTATTTCTTAATTAATTTTGAATCATTAACCCATCAATAGTGCTGATTCATACATTTTTACCATATTTCACATAGTTTCTTCTGAATGGTTGTTGTTAAATTTATTTTCTTTATATTTAAATATTTTTCTGTTGATTGAATTAATCTCATCTACATTTATTTGGTTTCAGATAACTTAAATTCAGTTCCATTGAATAAACACGTTTTGTTTGATCTCTGTTTTCATTTATTACTAAATTTTTATATTCTGTTATTAGTCAGGTTCACTTATTTGTTAGTGAAACATAACTATTTTTTTCATAGGCTGATCTTTGTTGCTTTATATTAATTTTAGTATTAAGATTTTTGATTTATATATTCTATTTTCTAAAATATTTCTCAAATTCATTGCTATTGTATTAAACTTACTTGGGGATGTTATTTTTTTTCTTTCATAGTAAACCCTACAAAGGAGATATTAATTTATGAATTTGCAACCACTAAATTAATTTATAAATGAATACAAAACCATTATTAACTTTTAATAAGTTAATAATTTTGAAATAAACTTAACTCTAAACTAAATTAACTTTTATGTTAACCCTGCAAAATAGTTTTGTTTATGGACTATATTCATATTAGACTTTAAATTAAAATAATATTATATAAAAAAAAAAACTATAAATTCAACAAAAGTAAAATTAATTGAAATGATGGTAACAGCAATAGTTTTAATTTCAACACAAAAAGTTCTTTACTTTATGTTCAATTGAGGGTTTATTCTACCTTATGGTGTATGTCATTGGTGAACCAAAAACAAGGAAAAAAGGCAGGGGATTTTTTTCAGCTGCTGATTGCATTAGGAGTATTAATTCTTCTTGCCTGGGCAGAGTCCCTGTGCCACATTAGTGGGAGTTTTATTACACTATATATTCTTTTAATTTTTTATGTACTTAATTGCCTTCAAACAATTCACTTTATATATATATTTTAAAATATATTTTAAGGACTATAATTGAATATTTTATAGTTAGTTACCTCTAACATAACTATATCTGTTCTTTCATGATCAAATACTTTTTTTTTGCATCAATTTCTATTGGTTGCAACTATTAACTACTTAAGATAACTCCTTGACAGGATTTTCTTCTAACTACTGGGTTTCTTGCTTAATGACTTCCTTAAAGTGATTAATTGTTTTAGATTTTAATATTTTCTAAAATATAATCAATATTTTTCTTTCTAGGTGAAGCCCGTTATGGTAATGCAGAAGCCCGGGAACTCACTAGATGTATTCGACGTGAAGTGAATAAGCTGTCTGACAAGTGGAATGCCCTCATTGACAGATCAGCCAGGTGGCATGACACCCTTGATGACACACTTACGGTAAGTCATAATTTAATGATACTTTCTATATACCATTTAAGGTCAAAATTAAGGCGGAGAAATATAGAAGGCTATTTTCCCAGGAAAGTTGCAGTTTAGGAATAGGCAGTATAGTAAAGAAAAAATATTTTAACTTACACACAAAATATTTTTCTTTACTTAAATTTGATTAATTGAATAACGATATTCTTTCATTTATGGAAATCCAATAAATGTTAATGAAGATAAATTTGGTTAATATATGTTTGTTTAATATTTCTTATACTTCATATTGAATATATAGTAAACTAAAAAAAATTAATTTAACAATTTTATTTCATAAACTCTATAAATTTCTTTTTAAAAGTCAGTTAATTTTTATTTACTCCAGCCAGTTGTTTTTAATATAGTCTTTTTTTAACTGTTAGATTTACTTTAATTTCTGTAAATATCTTAGAACGAAATTTATTCATATGTATTTTTGGTATTGTATCTCAACTCTTCTTATTTTAAAACTGCTGTTATGAAGTATTTATAAACTATACTTTAAAATTAGAAGTCAAATAAATTATTTTATATATACTGTATTTAAGTATTATTTTTAGAGAATCAAATTCAAAAACAATTCTTGTTATTTATATATCCAGCTCTCGTAAAAGACCAATTTTATTGTTTTTCAAAAATTATATTATCCTATATTGAATAGAAATTATTCAAAAAATTAATTACATCAATTTTTGGTACGTTATATGATTATAGCTTGATCTATTTGAGTAATATCATAATGGGAAATATATTTGAATCTTTCAAGTGAAAATTCATCCTACTGAGCTTTTTAATAAAAACACATATTGATTTTTTATAATAATTGATTATTATTGAGTTGTTAGTAATACAAATGAATCATTTTCAAGGTTGACCGAATGTTAATTTATAAATAGAAGTTTATTATAAGTGATCAGTTTACCGAATATGGGGCAAAGACCACTAAATATTGTAAAAATCAATTAAGGTTTTTTTATGAAAAACTCCATAAGAAGAATTCTCACCTAAACATTCAAATACATGTAACAAAAAACTTCTTAGTTATTTATTAAAAATAATTGGACTTAATCCTGTGAATTTCATTTATATTTATTGGCTTCTCAATACATTCTGCACTATCAAACTGTTGTCAATGCTACAATAGTCAATATTCAACGATACTGGAGCGAAAGACACCAGTAACGAATAAGTTAGCAGGCTTAAGTTCTCCAATGAGATAGTTCTCCCTTATTCAAGTTAAGGTGACTTCAACCAGCACTTAACCTTATCAAAAAATCATCTTTTATAAACAGTGTTAGCTCCTTGACTGACAGTGTACTTCGTTCTGTTTCATTCCTATTGTAACTTACATTTTTTTTTTTCTTTTTAAATGTCGAAACTATAATATAATTCCTGGAATAAAATTAATTAATTAATTTGAGTTGATAATGTTCATCAATACTGATTTCTAAAATGATATCATACCTGTCTTACAAGAGCATGAAGTAAATCTCCAACAATTATCGAGCTAATATGATTCTTTGATCGTTAATTAAATGATAATTATTTCAAATCATTTTTATTGAAAAATTGGTATTGGTTTCCCATAATAAAAAAAATTAACATTTTATAGTTATTAGTTCAATTTTTAGATTTAGTTATAGTAAAGATATGTAAAATAAGTATTATTATTTAATCATTAATTTTGTTTGATAAAACCATTCTGATTTTTTATAATGATTTGTGTTTGGTTAGGTTACTAGGCTACCTTCAACTACAGAAGTAAGCAAATGGAAAGGGATCAAACTAGTTTTGATATTAGAACTTTATGAATGAGCGAGTTAATTTTAGTTTAGATATTTTCTCTTATGAGTTAGAACTATACTTAGTTCATGAAAATAATTTATTTAAAAAGTAATATTTTTTAACACTTTGAAGTGCTTCCCCAAGTGCCAATACTTACCAACACGTCCATTCGTACGACTCCCAAGTATGACAGAAGTTAATGAGGATCCAGTATTATGAAGTCTTCCCTCAGCTATATTTATTTAATTTCCTAAGAGGATTTTGAAGTGTCCAAGATTAACCGGTGAAGTTCAAATGCAGATCCATTAGTTCAAATTTGAAGAATATAAATTCCTATAAAAATATTGAGGCCAGTTGTTCAAATTTTTCTGTTGATATTTCTTTAGGCGCTTTCTGCTCCTGCTCTATCAATAGTCTATATGTCGATGCTGGCAAGCCTCCACTTGATCTACGAAGACAACTTGATCTCATTTACTTTTTTAAAATCATCTCAGCTATAAACCATGTTATCAATGAGTTGCTTCCAAATATACAGAATCTAAACCAGCAACAAATCAACTTAACAAAGAGAACACCGTTTACAGTCAGTGTAACAGCTCAGTTTAAACATAGAATTACCTACTTTGCAAGAGACTGTAATTCCATCATCTTATCCTTGGGAACTTCCATCCCCTAAATTTTGTCTTTCCCTTTCAAGGCTACCTAAAAACAACACTCCGCTATATCGGTATAAATATGAGTTTCTTAGACCGATAGGGCAGCAAAAGTAACGATTTCTGAGGGAATTCCATATCGCGAAGTGCCTGTTGATGATTTCATTGTCCTCATTAAGCAGTGGATTAAATTGGAATGGAGACAAATATGGGAAAATGTTTCCGATAACAAATTAAGGGAAATCAGATGGACGTCTCCCCTTGGATATCATCTACTAGAAATGTGCGCAGAGAGGGGGTGATTTTGACGGGCCTTCGAATAGGTCATACGCGTCTGACCCATGGTTACCTTATGGCCCACGAACCTTGCCAATTATGCCAAACTTGCGGAACAGAACTTACAGTTAAACACATTTTGATTGAATGCCGAGCTAAATCCCTCAAGCCCTCAAATCTTTATATGATATACCAGATGATCTCCATTCCATCTTGCAGGATAACAAACAGACCATAGATAGACTTTTTGAGTTTCTACATCATTCCAAACTCTACCATAAAATTTAATCAAATTTTACCTCAGATCCCCATGCTGTAATAGTTTCACATTTCAATATAATCGTAGCAATGAATCCGGACCCTCTCCCCCATGCATGGGTACATCCCGAAAGTTTTAAATTACAAGTATAGTCTTCGCTATTTAGGAAATTAAGACAATAATGACCCATACGTGGTTGTTGTCTTAAATACTTAAAAAAAAAAAAAGGTTACTTTCATTTTTATCTTTTAATTAACTTCCCACAACGGTCACGTTCATTGGATGCATTATAAACACACATTGACAGTTTTACGACTGCTGTGGTCAGTAGCTATCGAAAGAATTTATCGTGAAAAAAGAAGATATTGGTTTTTTTATAGCACTAGTTGTAAAAGTGGAATTCCAACAAACACGAATGGAATTGTCGGCTCGCGATCCCCAGAGACCAGAGACCGGGGTTTTGGAGTTCTTTAGTTTGTGGCTGTTGGATTTGGTTCCTCTACCTGTTATATCATCTGATACATATCAAATTTTTCATCTAATCTGACTACTTTAGAGATCAATAAAGTTCTTGACTATAAATGCAGGTACATTTAGTTAAATATAAAAATATTAGATTTTTTCAAAGGTTATTTTTTTGTTCTGGTGCCACTGTCGTCTCTATATTTTCCCCTCAATAATGGTGTTGAAGTAGATTTATAATAAAAATTTACTGTTGTTAGTTTGGAATAGCTTTTATTGTTTGTTAAAAAAATTTCCGTTTATTTTTATTTTTTAATTTCTTTTCTTAAAAGCTGAAGGTTGGTAATAAAATGGAATGAAATACAAAAAAAAAAGTGTCCATTTATTAATCTCCATCGGTTTTAAGTTATAACACATTTGTTTTTATTTAAATTATTTCATTTGACTAATAGAGTAGTAGATTTGTCTAGAGCTAGAGGTAGTGGATAGTAACTATTTATTATATCTCTAAACTATTGAGTTGTTTATTATTCGATTCCACTTTATTTTCTAACTAACGCATTGTTATTAGCCACCTTCATATCTTAATAAATAACCTCTTCGTATTGTTATAGGTATCTGATATCTTTTTGATCTACCAACTTCAATATCCCTTCGAAATTAAACTAGATTCTCCGAGTTGAAAATACGTTTCATTAGATATTTCACAAAAGCGGTGATTCCTTTTGACGCTTTCCCGTATGATAGTTGATTATTAAAATAACCGACTCGTCCTTAATGACTAAAAATAAATCGATGTGATATTTCGCTGAATCGATACCAACCTCTATTGCTTGTTTCACTCTATACGGAACTTCAACGTCAAGAAACACCATTATAAAGTTAAGATATTCTTAAGTACATTGTAAGTAGGATGCTTCATATAGATTGACGTTTCTCGTAAAGTTTTATCGAATATATTGATGGGTTTTTGATATAATGTTGATAATGTCAAGAACAAACTTTTTCGAATGCTTCATTATACGAAGTTATATATGAATAAAGAATTGCTGAAATATTTACATCAGTATTTAGGGACCAATAATACTTTGATATCCTTATTTTCAAAGGAAGAAATGATCTTTTACCTTGTTGCATCAACCTTTATTTTTTTTAATATAATTATCAGTCGCTAACCTAGCTATTTAGCAAAAATCTGTATCTGGTGAATCAAGTTTGTTAAATAGCGTCTAAATATAATAAGTTTTAAATATTCTGTTACGAGTCTACATGTATTGATTAATTAATAATATATTCATATAAACTACGAGTATATTTATTAAAAATTTGTTTATTTTTAATCTGTTAAGGGAGCTTATTTCTACTGTTGTTTAAATATTTAGCAAATTAATTGTATAGATTGTATAGTGTGTATGCTTTCATAAACTTTGATTGGCTCGTGACTATAGCGGCAGCGGTTCGAATCCGGCCGGAGGATTGACTTTTATTTCACCTTCCTCACCATGGTGTTGGAATAGGGTGGTCCCTGTAAATAACCTCCCGTATGTTAAAAATGACCAGGAAGGAGGTCATATAAATAAAAATGCTGGTTTACTTGAATGAATTATTAAAATAGAAATGTAAAGAACGGTCATTTTTTTTTAACATAAATATTTTTATTGGATTCAGATAGGTTAAAAAGAGTTTTTTTGTTTATTTCCTTTAATACGCAAACTTCCTGCAAAAATTCATGATATTTTTAGCTGATTTCAAGTAACATAAATACACGTTTAAAGTTTCTAAGACTTTGGATAGCGTTCAAATTGATAAACTAAAAGCCATATTTAATAAACACTTTAAATAATGAAAAAAAAAATGGCAGACATTATCAGGATGGCTATGGAATCAATTGTTCCAAGATCAATCTAAATCTGAGGGGATAGCTGAAATCGATTGTTTATCGACTGATTTAACATGGAATAACCCTCTTTTCAGTTTTGGCATTTCAATTTTAATTTTTATACATCTTATTGGGTTGTAGTGAAATTATTCTTTCTGGTTTAATGTCCTTTATTTGGACATCATTAGTTGAATCACAAGGTTTGGGGGATATCGTCCCGTCTTCTTTTAAGTTTTTTATATTGCACTTGCAAGTTTTTCATTCCCCACTAGTCCAATGTTTATTATCTAATAGTAAACTAATAATGATATATA
>NW_027115659.1:787836-789446 GCF_000696795.3 Halyomorpha halys | reverse complement strand
TTATAATTTCATCTCTGACAAGTGTTCCGTGACAATGAAGGTAAATGATGTACTCTCATTACTTATTAAATGATTATAGATTTTTATTGTATTTTTTAAAAATATTTTTGTTGAGAATTACAACTGTACAGAATAATACAGTCAGTAAATATGGCTGTAAGTTTATAATGGAGTGATACAGGCATGTTGAGAAACTACCTGTTGGTTGCACTCTAATAACGTTTTTCACGTTTTTACATTAGAAGTTCTCGAAGACATCTTCTTTTCAGGCGCCTCGGAGGATTGTCAGGAATGAATGAGGACGCAAAATTAGATAGAAACTAGTTGGTTTGGATGGTTATGGAGTTTATAATGAAAGGAATGATATCTGGTTCGGGCTAGATCGGTTACATATTGAACATTAAGGTCTTTATGATTTTATTTGTGACAAAGTAGAGAGCAATGAGGATTTTATGAACGATTTTGGATTGTAAGGATTGGATTCGAGAGAAATTCAAAGGGTTAGTTATTGTATATTTTAAACAAATATTAGAAAGTATTGGTTAACCATAATTTAATAAACATTGGAGTAGTAAGGATTGGTGTTATGTTATACAAAAATGTCTAAGGAAGACTGCAAAGTTAGTGTAGATTAGAGGATAGCCCAGAAAAGTTGTGATTCAATTAATGAGTTAAGGACATTTAGCTAGGAAAATAAATTCACTACACCCAACCCGATAGTATTATTTTTTTTTTAGTTTTTCTATGATATGTTTACCATTTTCATTAGTTTTCCCCCACCTGGCATTGAAGCCATACGGAGTGTCTTTTATTTTCCTATACGGTTTAAACTAAGCTCCCCGTATTCATATCCTAGCCTCTTGTAGAGCTCCTACCCTTCTCAGCCGGTACTCCTTACCGACGGACAGTAGTACGGTGTTGACAAACAGATCGTGGAGGGAGCCTTGGCCTCAGTGGGGGTACCCTTAGACTCAGTAGTGCCCTGTGCCTGCTTGGATAGTGCAGCTGTTCCCGTATCGATGGTCCTCCAGCCATGCACTTCGTAAGTTTTATCACCCAACTCTTCATATACATGTTTTTTATTTTATCATTATGAGATAAATAAAGCCTTTTAGTCTCTCAAATAGTAGTTTATAAATAAACCCTCTACGTTTCATCAATTCATTATCATCTGGATTGTTAACTGGAAAATCATAGACATAGTGAGTAATCATAAAAATTTCAGAAAGTACTTAGATTTAAGTATGCTCTACGGCTAGGACTTTCTTTTATATAGTCTCGTGCAAATGGCACTACTAACTATTTACAATGTTGTATTTATCGAACAATTTTAAATAATTAAATTAATTCAAATTTTGGACATGTTGATTATACTTTTTTACGAATGAGAGTTATACTGTCATTATTTGGGTAGTTTGCACAGTAGTGATTTGATTCAGTCCTGTATTATCACTGGTGGGACCTATTTAAAATAAAATTTAAATTAAAATTTAAAATAATAAAATTTGAGAGACTAAAACGCTTTTTTCGAATTTTACTAGAATAGCCTAAACACAGTTTTTGTCTATTTTCTCTCTCTCTCTCTCTCTCTCTCTCTCTCTCTCTCTCTC
>NW_027115659.1:741243-787706 GCF_000696795.3 Halyomorpha halys | reverse complement strand
TAAAATAAAATATATAAAAGTTAGTACCTCCAAATCAGCTATTCTTCATCTCACAAAAAATTAGTAGGAAAAAATGTTATATTTTAAAATTATTTTTGTAGCATTAAAAAATTTAAAGATTTGGTGAAATCCGTAGCTTTTATTTTTAAAATATAATAAATCAAAACTCTCCTTTAAAGCTGTATGAAAAGTAAAATCGTTGCCACCAATTTACGCAATGATAACAGGCATCAAGACTTTTAATGGATCCACGTAAAGTCATATAATATAACATAGAACATAATTATTTTGATTTAATTGCTTGCTATTTTTAGAATTTTTTTATAAAAAAATATTTCTTACACACTAGGACAGTATCTCCAGTCAAAAATATTTCTCTCTTTCGATATAGCACAGATTTGCGAGCGCCTTTAAATCATAGAAGCCACCGTTACTAAAATGTTTGCGATCCTCCACGTTATCGAATTTATTATAAGAACAAATTTGAATTATCAACAGGAAGTAGGAACACACTAATGAAACCATACTTTTATTTAACAATTGAAAAGTAACTAGTATTTAAACAAAAAATGTTAAAATAAAATAGTTTACTTATTTAAAACTTCCTGCGAAAGTGTAGACATATATTTGATAATGAACAATCATAATTCTATTAATTAACAACGAAGCAGTTTCATCTTTAGTTTTAACTGTTTAAAATTTCCGTTTAAAAAAAAAAAGTAAAATACCAAGTAATTACATCGAAATAATTACGTTTTATATTTTATGTTATGTTATGATTTTACGTGGATCCTTTAAATTTCTTGATGTTTATTATCAATTTATACCAGGACTATAATCTAGTTGAAGCCCTACAAAATTCTGTGATTTAATTGGCTTTTTATTGATAAAATATATTTTATTATAAATTCTTCTTTTTATCTTTAGGTTATCTTTATATTATGAATTTAGACTTAGGGTCTATCTTGTGTACACCAAAGATACATGATAGTTTATATAAACTATAATAATATGTTGACAATAGCATAAAAATAGTGAATATAGGATAATGTGAATTTCTTTTCTAAAGTTGGAAATTCCCTCTAAACAACCATTAAATTATTGGCGATAAATGTATTTTTAACGACCTTTATAAAATATCGCAAATATAAAAACGGGCTGTCGCATTCCACCGACAAGCGTATCTTGTTTCCTTATCACTAGGTTAGTGTTCAATACTTAGGAAATATTTTGTATTTAAGAATAACAATATATCCAGGATCTATTTAAAAAAATAATCTTTGTTTATCATTAATTAAGCTCTATTTCATAGCTGTTTATATTATTTTTATGTAGTTCTTAATTTTTAAGTTTACTTTATCTTCTCAATGAATGATAAATCTAACGCATCAAATTAGATAGCTTTCTTTATTTTTTTAGTGTTTATTATTTTATTTTTTAATATCCTTTATTATCTAGTACTGATTAAAAATAAAGAAAACACTCATTCAAACTAGATCGTCATATATGTTTCGCTATCTTCTGGAATATTTTTCCGCCATTTCCGAATCAACAGTCCAATTAAGATAATTTATCCTAATTTCCTTTTTGATTAAATATTCAACGCATCTCATGGCATACTTTGTTTAGTTAATTAATTATATTTAATTATTGTTTTCTATTGTTAATGGTGATTATTGTCACTAAAATTCTTAATAATTCGTACCATTCTTAAATAAACTGAAACGGAATACCAGCATTATTGGAACATTATCTGCTTTTCTATACTAACCTGACCTCTTTCCGGTCTTTCACGTGATTTCGAGATGTCATTCTCGTAAGACCAGATGGGAATAGTTTTATATAGACGGTGTAATGATTTTATTTATCGTTAATATTTACTTTTAAAATTATTACAGAATACTTCGGTGATTATGTGATTGCTAAGCTAACTAGAGAATTTATTGATTTAAAATATATATTTAGTATTTGGTAGTTAGTTATAGGATTTCTAATAGATTGAAATTTAAGATATATTTTAGTTCTAAATATATTACTACTTTATCTTTATTCATATATGTCATCCAACAATTTCTTCACCGAGTGTGAATACCTAGGGTGATTTTTGAGATATTTTGTATTAAATATGTTTATTTAATTAGATTCTTTTTAGTACTTATTTCATTAAAATGTTGTTTTACAAATTTAATTTTTAATAATTTCTTGTAAAATTTTATTGATCTTACTCCAGACTTGTAAATATCCTGTAAGTAGAAGCTGGTCTTGTTCCACTAGCTCCAGGATGGAAACTTTTTTCCAACCAGAACTTTGAAGATTATCAGTAAACCAATGACTGACTACTCATAGGATGCTTATTTCGAATAAGAGAAAGAAGACATCCAGTGCCTGTAAACAAAAGCTAATGAATTTAATCACTATAACGTTCCACTAAGATAAGAAAAATATCGGGACAGAACTTATTTAGTGTTTATAAATCTAAGATAATAAGTTTAAGAAATAGCCAGTACATGGTATACAAATAGCTCCAAATGAAACAATAATTGGAAGTTCCATTGTTACCGACACTAAAACAATAAAATACAGACTTCTACATTTTCCCTGAATGAAGCACTGTATTATACTATGCAGTGAGAGTACAGATAACTAACCTGCTATTATGCCTAGTCCCGACATGTTTTTTAAATATGTCATAATAAAGAAAACCCCAGCTTATTTCACCATAAAATACTTGCTTGGATATTATCATAGAAATGTAGAATAATGACGAGAAAGCAGCAATATTAACGATATAGGTATACGATATTGTTTACACCTCTTCAGATAGATATGTCTACCTAAAATACCAAGTAATGAAGATGTTGGTCTTTGAGAAACAACTGAAGGGCAGAAGAGAAGAGGTTGTCGCACCGGATTGGACAACGCGACTTACTCAGGGATGCCTTATTAAGATACTAAAAAGGATGTATTCACAAAATGTGTGAAGCTGACTATCGCTCAAATTATATTTAATAGCCCTCTACACGAAAGTTATATTCGAAATTAGGAGACGGAAAGAAACCTCCATGAGATACTGAGAGATAGCAGACAGAACATCGGAACAAGATTACAATTTCTGAAAAAGAGAAATCTGTTTTACAGACAGAAAAAACATTTATAAGAAATGAAGGACGCTAAAGACCAAGCTTCTAATTTTCCGTAAGAAACTTGACATAATTTCGCTCGAGAGGAATTGAAAAGAAAACAAGTTACTGATATATTGTGTGGGGTCCCATCGTCCTAATTTGGGTGACGAGGTGACGGTGTGATAATGATATGGATTGCATTAGTAATTCGTTTGTGAGTGTGGTTTATAAATCTAAGGTACAAGTTGAATATCCGCGTTTTTAATTTGATATTAAACTTATTTCTAACAAGATTTATTATATTTTACTTCCTTTAGTAATAAACTAAATGTAGCTCTTTTGAAATGTTTTATTAGATAAGTATGAACTGTGGCAATAGTATTAATACTTACATAATAACTGTTCAGATTTTAAATTTTATGTAATTACTTTGTCATTATTATTAGTTATTACGTTATTGGCACGGTATCTATTATTGGTGTATTAGTAAATTGTTATAAATGAATTGATTTAATTGCTCAATAAAGGTATCCCGTTTCCTCCCCTAAGCGAAGCAGATCCTATCCATTTCACTATTAGCTAACCCCAACTAAGGACCTACTCGTGTTTTAGGATGTATAGTATAAAAAAATTCGGCTACCCCTGATCTATACCTTCATCTTTGAATCACTGCTAGAAACATTTTCGGATTTGCAATGTAGTACTTACCCTTCTTATGACGTAAAATGAGGAACAGAAATTTGTAGTATGTGAAACAATGTAGATAGAACAGTTTGTTTTTCAAGTTGGATTGCGAAACAAGAAAAGGTAGTTTACCTCTTAAATGCTCTTGATTAAATTTAAATTTAGGCTTGTTGCCAATTTAAGTGTGATTCTATCGGATATTTATTATTGGAAGTGATTCAAATAAATTCTATGCAGACTTAAATACACAGTTAGGTTATAGAAGTAAATATTTTCCTTTTGTAAGTAAATTCTTTTCTTCTATTTGTTTTGAAATAAATATATTAATAAAAAAATAAATGGCAATATTTCATTTTCAAAATATAGAATGAAAAGACGAGGAATAAACACATTGCATACTTTATATACATTTATAATATACATATTACTTTAATGCCAAACACCGTTTCAATATTTTTTTTACTTCCCAACCTCCATTTCGAGCATACAGCTTGTTTATCATGGAACTTACCAAACTATTTTATTACTATAGTAGTAAGGTCAAATTTACATTTCGTGGGTCCATTGCGAATTAAATGTCAACAGACCGAGACCGTATTCGTACCGTCGCCACAGCAGACGTGAAGTTGCTAAGGTGACACCTTAAACTCGGCTACCATGGGCTCGTTATTACAGGTTATCAATAAAACTGAAAGCGTATTTCCTTTTTATCTCTTTCTATTCTTGCGTCCCCGCACATGATATTTATTTCTTTAGCCTTTACTTATAATCTGTTTATATCCTCCGCAATTTCGTTTAATCATAATTAAATGATATTAAATCTTCAATTATAATTTTTTTATTGATTTAACTTAGAAATTGACACGGGGGAGGATATTCAGTTTCTACGAAACCGACTACAGATATATTCAGAATAACGGGTTTTATTTTATAAATGAAGATTTATTTTAAATGTTAAATTTAATTGATAGTATAATTTTAAAATTTGACCGATGATTAAGATCTAATATATAGAATATGATTTTATTTTAAATGTTAAATTTAATTGTTTTTAAACTCTACATATACGGAGCATAAAAAAGGTCTATACTATACTTTAATATTTTTAAATATATATTAGGTTTAATATTTTGTGTGTAATGTTAAAAATGTGGAATATATATATAGTATGTCTTCATTCTTATAACTAGTACCAAAACTGTTTTCTGAAACTTATAATATATGTTTATAGTATAATTATTATATTAATATATGGTAATGTATTTGATTTTTTTTCCATTATTTTTCTTTTATATTTTTCCTTTAACATTGTATACGATTCATCCATTAAATTGGAAGTCGTTTATTTCTTTTATTTGTAACTCTTTAGGGAGATTACCCCAATTTTTAGTGAAAGGATCCGAGATCAGTTCCTTGTTGTCCCATACTTTAATAAACATTTCAGAATGTTAATAATGTTTTAATATTTTTATAAGTATGTACATCCTAAATTCACCGTTAACTAAAGGTTCCCAGTAAGTACGTAGCAATTACTACAAAACAATTCATGCCAAGGTAACGACCCTCCATCCCACTTGCCCATTGTGCCCTAACTATTAGTGCTGATTCTCCGACCACGCGGCAAGGTTGCATCATTTTTCTGATTTATTTCATCTTGTCTCAGAATAAACAATATCCATTCAAGTCCAAACCGGCGAAAGCTATGCTAAAATCTATCAGATAGTTGATTGGTGAAGATATAATGAAATAATTGCCAACTATTACTGGAATACTTTATGAGGTGTTGCTTATGAGGTCCGTCTTTAACGGACTCTGGTCTTTAACCAGTTGCTTTAGGAATAAAAGGATCCTCCAGATAATAAAGGAACTCATCAAATTATTTTATTTTATTTAATTTTTAAAAAATGCTGTTTAAAATCATCACTTATTTAATATTTTAAAGGAATCAAATATTTTTCTGCAATTTTTTTAATTGGATAAATCATGAATTACTTCTTCAAAGTTTTTTTTTAATAAATCATTTTAATATTTGAAAGGTGAATAACGTTTTTAAAAAATCAAATATTTTTCTTGATTTTTTTCAATTTAGATAAATCATGAATTACTTCTTCAAAGTTTTCCATAAGATCATTTTTATATATGAAACGTGACAAACTTTAAGAAAAAAAATCAAATATTTTTCCTGATTTTTTTTAATTAGATAAATCATGAATTACTTCCTCAAAGTTTTTTACAAGATCATTTTTGTAATTGAAACGTGACAAACTTTAAGATAAAAATCGAAAATTTTTCCTGATTTTTTTAATTAGATAAATCATGAATTACTTCTTCAAAGTTTTTTTTTTTAATAGAACGTTTTAATATTTGAAAGGCTAAAAACTTTTTTTAAAAGTCAAATATTTTTCTTGTTTTTTTTTTAATTTGACCAGTGATAAACTGCTCATACATTCTTTACATTAACATACTTCTCAGCTCAATTTTTGATTCGCTTTAATTTTTCCATCACAGGAGTTAGGGAGCCCCAAACATTAGAGAGCACTGGGCACTTTGTGTACAGATGACACTTGTTGCAGCGAGATGGTAATCTTGTACCTGAGTTGCATAAATTGAAGTTATTTTTAAAGTATCGTAGGGATTTAAAAAAAATTCTCAACTTAGAATAAGTACATATATTGGCCAAAAATGTATTTTGAAAACTCAATAAACATGTTTCACAATCCTCGGACACTAAAGAACTGGTTTTTAAAAATTGTTTTTTTGTTGTTGCCTATTTCTAAGCTCATTTACTATTTTTCGAATTGCTTGACAACGATCGTGTAAAGTTCAACAAGGAAAAGGAAATCTTATATTGAAAAATAGTTAATGAAGCTGAGATTCAATACGGGCACTTTACTAGTGTTTTCTTGTTAACTGTAATATATGAAACTTATATAATGTATATATATATATATATATATATATATATATATATATATATATATATATATATATATATATATACATGAATATATGAATATAGCTGCATTTGAAGTAATAAAACTGTAAATTTACTCTCTAAATATAACATAGCATTACACTATCGGTGACAAAGGTTGATAGCATATTATAATGGCCGGAACACGCGCTTATAAAGAAGTCTTTTATCCCCTGGGTTTATCTCCCGGCTCCAGACCCGATAACAATATTTGAACAAAAAAACTTGTGTATCTTATGGAACTTTTTCCACGTACGCTATCTCCAATGGAGAAGAGTATGTTCTCCTAGCATCTTCGATGTCTTAATTCACTCGGAATATTTCTCATTGATCAGAGCCAACTGGTAACGATATTCATTATTGTTTGAAATTAAATTATATTCGGTTTCATTTGTTATTATTATCAAAATTTTCACGATTATTATAATGCATCGAAATGAAAAGTGGGGAGTATGTGATGAATCAAAATGTATTGTTCCTATGTCATTTCTTTTTTGAAAACAGAGTATATATTTTCAGCAAAAACACCAAAATGTTTTCTGGTGCCAGATTTTAAAATAGATACTCTACATATTTAAAAAAAAAAGTATTTATTTACTATTCCCACATCAAAGAGACTGGTGTAAAAGAAAACATTTTTATATCTGGCTGTTTCTTTCTGCTTTGCGAAGCTAACTATGAAAATAATTTTTGTGGAGTTCTTTTATTTGCTTTCCTTCAAATGAGAGAGAAATGTTTTATTATTTATTTTATTGTACCGAATATAACTTATAGAACATTGTTATTGCACTTCTTTCTTCGATAAAAATAATAATAACGAATCTGATATGCTTCTTTATGTATGTATCATTATGTAAACTGTCTACACTTCAGTGTTATGACTTTGAATTATTCACGTTATTACTTTACAATTTTTTACTTAATTTTTTATTTATATATGATGCTGTTAGTAATATTATAGATTTTGTACGACTTTTTATATCGCTTGCCTCAACCATGGGTTTTCCATATCAAGACGTGCCACAATATTCCTCTTCGCCAGCGCAATATACTCCGCCACCTTTACAATTATTTCTTCAAAGTATAGACTTTTGTTTTATTTTTTTCTTCTGGCAGATTTTGACAATTCATTTGAATAAATATTGTGTATGCCCTAAAACACTGGTTCAGGACTAACCATTTGTAACCTTATTTACCAATCGTAAATTACTAACTCTAAATTTATATCAGACTTTCAGAAAATATTATTGCAAAATCTTATCTTTTTTATATATAAAGGAAAATGAGGGTGCTAAAACAACTTACTAAATTTATAAGTTCGGTCTATATATTGCCTAAAAATATGACAATAAATAAATAAAAACTGATCTAATACAAAATGTTGTTAAAAATCATACAAACCATTTTCAATAAATCTTATAAATATATTTCACCCTCTGAAATATAATGTTAAATTACATATTGCTTTTAATTTTTTCATAACTGCATTATTTCAAACTTGAAATATTTATGTTATTTCTTCCCTGTCCTTTATCTCCCTCAAAAAACTGTTTAAATTATTGAGAATTTTTAAGGAATTCAGAATTTTATTTGAATTTGATCATAGTACACAGGGTAGATAAATAAAATACGTATGGAGTTTATTTTTTGAGACAAAATGAAAGCATATATTGGTGATCAAAATTATACTGCATTATATACACTTTTTAATTTTAAATTGTAAATAGAATCCACACCTGAACATTGTTAGTTGCATCATTAAATGTAATTAGTTAAGAACTCCAAGTCCATCTATGGTGGTTTGGAGAAAGTTCCTGGTGACCGAATTAAAGGAGTTAGTGATTTTATTCCGGGATCATTATTATTATTTTTTAATATGTTAGATTTATTTTATGCAATGATAACCTCAGAATTATTATTTAATTAGTAATCTATTCAAATGTTTTTAGTCGCCTTTATTGATGTTTATATAATTTCTGTTTAGACGGAAATTATTTATTTTTTGGGCTAATTGATTAAAATAAATTTAATTATTTTATTTTTATTCATTACATCATCTATATTTATTATTGATTGTATATAAATTTAATACCTATGCTTAGAGGTAATCTGGTATTCTCTTGTATAGTAATCCATTCCGTACAAAAGGAGTTAATTTACAAAATTTTAATAAATAAATTGTAATTTTATTTTGTTGCTATTTTTTGTAACACCATAAAATAGTTTTAGTATTTTCCACCACTTTGCTCATTGTCCTGCAAAAGAAAAATTATTATCAAATTCATAAACGAAAATATGTTTAAAATTCTGTATTCCAATAAACAATAATAATACTCTTGTAAATTTTGTTAATAATTTTTGATTATTGCTGTTATCAATGTCGTAATGGTTTATTAAAGAGTTTATTTTAAAAATTGTCACCACTATTAGATCTAAAAGAGGTTTTATAACTTTTTTTTTAAATTAACTTAATCATTTTTCATTTTATCCTTTAGATCTTTCAAGTCTCCCAAGAGCATTAAAAATAATAAGTTAGAAAATTATGCGATTCACTAAAATTTAATGATGTATTAATATAATTATTCTAAATGTAATATGTATTGCCTCAGAAATGACTAATGAATCCTCTGAGATTACATAGTATTAGTTGAAAATCGATTGTTGACTCTTGAATTATTGCATTGATTACATTGTGCATTTCATCTGACCCGAAACTTCAAAGTAATCTAATCGTACCATTATCTTTGTCTCACAGATTTTATAATTAATTTCACGATGCGAGTCAGTGCAATCAATATAATGCAAAATAGAATGTAGTCTGGGACCGAAACAAATGTTTAGCTTTTATTTTAATTTTTCTTAGAATAAATTTACATTATAAAACTAAACTTTTTTTTTTTTTACTTTTATCCTTCTAACTTTAAAATAAAATAGTTATTCAATTCTATTCCTTCTATTTTTGTTTATTTTTTAGAAGGGATCCTTTGGAAAAGCTCGAAATAAGAATGAAGAAAAAAATTGTTTTTTTTTTTTTTTTGTTTTTTCTCGAAAAAATATGGTTTAACAGAGTGTAGGTAGTTTACAATTTGGCAGGTATCCCAAACGTTTGAAGACGTTAAGCTAACTCGGAGAATGGGTATGTAAATATACCATGGTCAATGACCATTAAAATAACAGCATACTGTATACTCAAAGATTCATTTTTAGTGATTAATGTTGTTTAGAAGTTTAATATGGCTTCTAACTGTGTACATTGTGAAAATCAAAATTATTTGGTTATAAAGTTTTTTTAAAGAAACTTGGAATTGCGAGTGATGCCGAGGATCCGTAGAAATTTTGACCGGATTTATGAAAAAAATGATTATTAAATTATATTGGGTTAATTATTACAAATTTGTATATTAGATCATATATA
The DNA here is from genome assembly GCF_000696795.3 of Halyomorpha halys. Lineage (NCBI taxonomy): Eukaryota > Metazoa > Arthropoda > Insecta > Hemiptera > Pentatomidae > Halyomorpha > Halyomorpha halys. Next base: position 777,511 of record NW_027115659.1, on the reverse strand, counting down.
ATATATTAGCTTATTAAACTAATTATTAATTATTATTACTAATTGTCCACAATTTTTTTCTCTTAAATTTCTAACCTTGCTTCCTCTCCAACTTCTGACAATCCTTCTATAAGTCTAAAAAGAAGATGCTATCGAGACCTTTTAATTTAAAAATGTTATTGAAGTTCAATCAATGAGTAGATTCTCCACAAGATTGTATCACATCATTAAACCATAATTCATATCACCTTTAAGTATTTGCCTTGTTTCTATTTTATTTAATACAGTAGTAAATTTCAATAAATAACCATAATTTTAAACATGTGACTAACATATATGTGGTATTATTGTAAGCATCTAAATTTGTTTAAGAAATAAAATAAATTTAATTATTTTATGATTAACAATTTTATTTTTGTTTATGTTAATAACTGTATAATACCCTAATCAGAATGTTTCATCAACATTCAACCTTAACATTCAGCTTTATTTTCTAAATATTGATTTAGTTACTAAAATATAACTAAATATATAAATATTATGCCCATTATTTTTTCTTTTATAATTATTCATTTGTTTTATTGCAGAAATTTTTGGAATTTATTATTTAGTACCACTTGTTGAATACGGTTTTATCTTTATATAATATAATGTGAAATAATTTCTATGATGACATCGTTCAAAATTTTATATTTGAAATAATTGATTTTTTAAAATTATAATTAGGCGAGTTTAGGCTGAATATCATAGGCCCATATGGTTCATTGGCTATAATACCGCTACAGAGTGTATATAATAGGCAGTTCAAGGAGTGACCGACTGTGAAGATTGTATAGAGAGATGGCAGCTGCTCACACCCTCGGTACAGTTCAAGACATCTGCTCGCTCCCTCTCTTCTTCATCTCATTGCTTCTTCACTATTCCGATATTTTACATTTTACTGTCTTCAATGGCCTTATCTTACTAATAGTGAAAAATTATTAGCTGATATTAAAAAATTACGCTATTTACAATACATGTGTATGCGTCTGTAGTATAATGTTTTAAGCAGGATTATACTAGCTTTGAGTTGTGGTTTTTAGATTTATTCGGTCTAAGTAAAGGGTGGCTTTAGATAACAATTCTTAGTTGTAACGTTTTTGATAGCAACCTTTTGTACCCAATAAAGTTTGTTGGTTTATTATTGCACAACAACGCAATCCCAAAACATGTGTTGTTGGAAGTTACAGTAAGAAAGGAGTAAAAAAAAAAAAAAATAGACCCAATATTCAGTAGACTTTGCCAAAAAACAGATCTTGATTAATTTCCCATGGTTAGTCCTGGACATATATATGTATGTATTTTGGACAATTCTTCGCGTTCTTTAAACCATTTTAAAAATTAACTTTTTATTACCATTTTAAAAATTAACCATATTCAGTTTTTTATCAAATAGCGTTAAGCAATAAATAAATGAAAAAAATTTTTTAAAAATTGTAGAGTTCATATAATTTTGCATAAAAATATGATTCTATCGTAAAAAGTACATGGCATTTAGCTTTGAGATGAGCCGAAAAAAGTGATTTCATGTGGCGAGACTCAACGAACATCTGTGCCTTTGAACACAGATATCTAGTAAATGCTGTTATGTAGAAATATAGATATCTCATCTTGAACTCATGAAATAATACATTAAAAGCATGAAAAATTTACGGAGTATTTAAATGATTTTATTAAAAATAAAGAGGAGATTAATTTTTTTTTTTAAATTCCTTTGAGAGCCCTTGGTTCGTTGCAGGGTCCTAATCAAGGTAGTCAAAATCATGCAGAAAATGCCAGTGGATTATTGGAATGTGAGGGACGTTCCGTATGGTGGTTCATTCAATAGATATTGCGGAGATAAATGAGTAACTGAAAATCAAACTTAGCGAGATAGTCAAGAAAATTAGAAATAAATAAAAAGGACTTACCACTATGTAAGCTGTTTTGTTTAAATAATGTAAACCAGGTTTTCTTTTTTTTTTTTATTTACAACCTATTTCCATTATTGTTTTGTATCTGTTAAATATCCTGAGGATCCTAGATAATCTAGAAAATTACGTTTAAATAATCAATAATTAATCAGTAAATATGATTTACCTCTATATACCTCGCTTTTTTGTTTAAATAATATAAAGCAGATTTACTATTTTTTTTCCTCTTTTTTGATGTATTGTTCTCTATCTATTAAATATCTTCAGGATTTTGGGGCGTACTGAATGATAAAACAATTATATTCAGGCGACCTTTCTAGATTTTATTATTTTTATAGACATTACTCAGTATTAAAAAAAAACAATTCTGTACTAACTCATTAATTAATACAGGAATTGAGCACTAAAATATTCATCATACAAACTGAAATTAATAAATAATAATAGTAATTATTAATTAATACAATAATTTCGATTCGAAATTTTATTGTTCTCATAGTCACGTTCTATAGTAAAAAAAACAAAACAAGAAACTAAAGAATTTTTTAACACCAAAATGTACAGAATACAAATTGAGGTAAATTGAGGTAATTTTAGTGTTCAATTATTTCATTAATTAGGTAATTATTAATGATTTTTTATTTTAAACGGTAAGACATAACTATAAAATCTTGAAACATCTCCTGAATAAATTTTTTTTATCATTGAGTAAGCCTCAGGATATTTAACAGATAGAAAACGATAATCGAAATAGGTAGTAAATAAAAAAAAAAACCTTGTTTACATTATTTAAACGAAAAAGCTTACATAGAAGTAAATCTTTTTTTAAATCATTCTAATTTTCTTGACTATCCCTCTAAGTTCGTATTTTAGCTACTCAATTATTCTCGCGATGCCAAGTGAAGGCACCACTTCACGATTTGAAACTTTTGAACTCTTTCTGGATGGGTTATGTTTCTGGTATTCAAACCTTAGCTTATGTGTTCGTTTTGTGGTTCGTCTAAAAAAATAATTAGATTTAATAACCAAAAAAAAAACAGTATTATGTTTCTGTTGTTTTTATTTTATAATTAAGAACCATAATAAAATAACCAAGAAAATTAATATGTTGTGTAAAATTATACAATACTTTATTCCTATAATTTCACAAAGCGTTAAAAAAAAATAAGTTGTCTCTTTATTTTTAATGAAATCGTTTAAATGCTTGCTAATTTTTTCATGCGCTTAATGCAATATTTCAGGTAATTAAGATGAGATATCTATATTTCTACATAACTGCATATGCTACATATCTTAGTTTAAATGCACAGATGTTCGTTGGGTCTCGCCATATACGGCTGTGAAATCACTTTCTTCTGCTCATCTTAAGGCTAAATGTCATGTACCTTTTATAGTGGAGTCGTATTTTTTAAGCATATGTATATGAACTTTACAATATTTTTTATTTATTTGTTGGTTAGCGCTATTTGATAAAAACTAAATATTTTTGAACCATTGACCAGAAACAATACAACAAAGATGACCGAAATATAAAGATAAATTATCTATTTTATCAAGATAAAGTCATGCTAGATCTAATTAGTTGTATTTTTAATATATGTGTTTTTTTTTTTGTTTTTTTTTACTATCGACATTATTTCTGCTGTTTATTTGTTAGGTTGCGAATACTTAAAATTTCTTAGTACAAATGAAAAACCCTAACTTTCTGTAAAAGCAGATTTGATCCTAAAATAACTCATTTACTGGCTCAATCCAATTTTATTCAGTTAAAAAAAATCTTAACCCCGTCGGCCTATGTTAAGACCGTAACCACAGGGTACAGGTGTAGCTTGTCAGAGGCAGAAACCTAAAATAAAATTTTCTTTTTAACCTGTTAGCCAGAATACGCTCAATTATCAAGGCTACTCAGTTTTTCTTAGAAACTGAGTGAATATGTTTTGTTGTTTAGAAAGTTTAATCTTATTCGTATTTTTTTTAAGGGTATCGTTATTAAACTTTAAATAGAGATAATTGTTACATAAAAATGTATAGTTACTACACTTCTTACTTATTATTAGATTATGTCGTTATAGAGGTTATAGATAAAATATATAAAAATATATGCTTGACTAAAATAAATATTACATCTACAACCTCTTAGCATTCTTGGTCTGGTTTGAATAGTCAATAATAATTTAGAGTCAAAAATTCAATTTAATGTTGCATGAAATATTAAATTTTACATTTCAGTGTTTTTAGGCTTAAATTCTTATTTAAAATTAAATCTTGCTATATAAACAAACCAGATGAGCAACATAAAACCATTCACAGATTTGCCAATTATGAATTTTTTAATTATAATTATTACGAATTTATTATATATATTGTGTAGTCGTGAGTGGGCCCTGTGGATTTGATAATAGCCCTCCTGGTACACACCCACCTCTATAAAGTAGATTTCCTTCATTAGGGTAAATCTAGTGTTTGAGTATGATCTTGAACAAATCACCTCCTTGTATAGTCGTTGTCAAAAACAAACTCAGCCTTTATGCATAATATATTTCAACAACAAAAGTTTTACTTTTTCATTTACCAATTTATTTTAGCAGTTAGTAAAGTTTGAAATTTGTACCATGTGCTAATCACTTGGTCACCGTCTGTGTTTTCTGTCTGAAATTTATTAATGGATTTCAGTACTTAAGGTTTCAGTATGTTGCGATAATTTCTGTAGAATTGCAGTCAAATTATTGTTAAGTCAAGACATTTAACTCATAACATTTAAAAAATAAAAAAGGGGCTTGTTTTATATTTTTTCGTTAAGCCCCACGCATTTGGGCGTCAGGTTTTAGTGGAAGGACGGTGTAATGGTAAAATCTCTTTTTTTAAAAAAAAAAAAAAGTTTTTCACTCACATCACGATAACTTTTAGGTTTGATGAATAATTAATTCTCTTCAGAATCAAAGCACACATTAAGTTTTCTAAAAAAGCATTTTTTTTTTCTAATTTCTGTTGTTTCTGAGATACGGAGGCAACAAAAATTAATCAAGTCATATTAATCACTTAACCCAAAGATTCACAGAGTTGCTATTCACAAAATACTAAGGCAAGTTGAACTTTAACATGATTTTTTTTGTTCTTATTGTTTTAGTTTTTTAATCTTTGTCTTTTTCTATATTTTCATTTTTAAAAATTTTATAGTATCTTTTATAGTATTCATTTTTCCCTTCTAAAATATATTATAAATAAGGCAAATAATTATCTTTATATCTAACTGAAAATCTCTCTCATTATAATAAATAGTCAAAATTTTAAATATTAAAAAAATATACGTACATAAAAAATCCTACATGGTCAAGCACAATTACATTAAAATCTAAAAAAATATCTAACATGCATGCATAAAAACAAATACATTTAAATAAAAGTAATAAATATATACGTGATAATTATAACAGGTTATACATATTTAAAAATGAAAAGTAATAAATATAAAAAGTAATGGATAGAAGTAATAAATATGTATATTAAAAAAGTAATATATACATATAAATATCAAACAGTGACCTCTTTTATATGGTTTAGTACCTCCAGAACATTACGTGCATACAAGTCTCTCAGGTTTACTGGTCGGGTTTGGGATGTAAGAAGGCTATGAATGTGTGAAAATAGTGTGTTTTTTTAGGTTTTTCTTATATTTTAAAAATTATTGGGTTTAGTGAAGTATGTTCTATAAGGAAATAAAGTATGATGAAGTGGTCTTATAACTTTTTTTTTGTAAAATGTAGACGTTACGTTCCTGAGATATAAACCGACACAAATATGGCTAATCAATTCATTGGCTGGGATATAGCCTCCGTAATGTAAGGAAATTGTTAGTTATAAACCAGAATTGGCTCCAAACCTCAAAAACTATACTAGAAAAAAAGTTATATGACTGCTTTTAAATTTAATATATTTTAATTTTGCACAGAGATAGTTTTTTAGATGTAAGCAAAAAACAAAGAACACTCGCTTCCTACACATACACCACTCCTTCCTGCTAAACTCGACGCTCAAACCCTTGTGGCTTTCACACACTCAATATTTTGATAGTAGTTAACGATGTTGTAAGGGTGGGCGGTCGCTTCTTTATTATTTTTTTTTTTATGTTTGTATATTGATTTTTTTCTTATCAATCATTTGTGACACTGATTTTTTTTTAAAAGTAAATTAAGAAATATATGCTCTTTTATCTATCCTCAATAACACTCTTGTTTTCGGATGTTTATAACTAATTAAGGTAAGATATATTTATTCTTAATTTAATATACATGGTGGTAAAAAAGATACATGGACTGTATGAAGTTGGCGAGTATCCCACCGCGCCTGAAGTCCGCCTCGCTGGGAACTACTTTTTTCTTTTTCTTCGAATGGTCGCTGCCATCCAGGGCAAACCGGATCTCTTCTTCTGCACTTATCCTCTGCCATGAGGCACCTACTTGTTGGCTAACATCGTCTTCTGCGGCTGCCATTTAATGAATCTGATCAAGGAACGTCAACTTAACTTTTACAAATATTATTTATTCTTAATCGTTGTGTATTAAATGTAAACAAACCCTCACATGATGGTCCCTTCGCCAAACTTAGGCGTTTAAAAAGTACTCTTAAAACCCTTTTGTAATTAATGTTTTATGTCTGATCTTTGTGACAAAAAATAATAAATAGTAATATTTCCTGTCATATATTTAATTATACATATATTTTATATCGTTTATTATTCCACTAATTAACAGATCTTAACTCTATCTCTTTTTATGTAAAATAAAAAAAAAATGTATTACTTTTGTATTTAAGAATAATAATCAAGGGTAATAAGTATTAGTATTTGAAGTATTCGTTTAAAACAATAGTACTCACAAAATTGAAAAATAAAAATATATAATCGATATAATAAAATCTAATTAAATAATAATTTATAGCCAATACAAAGAAAATTAAATTCAAATAAAAATTTAAAAAATACGCTTGCGCACTTACAACATACAATAATCAAAGAATTAAGTATTTTTCTTATTGAATAAAATTTATTATTCTAATGTTTCGGAGTAGGTAGTCTCGAGCCCCGTGGAAGTAGTAATATTGTAATTTTTATTTTTATTATAGTGCTAGTGTATTATGTTATATATAACTAGTGTATTATTTTATATATAACTAGTGTATTATTTTATATATAACTAGTGTATTATTCCCTTTGGATGACGATTGCGTAGTTCATTTTGCATGATGTTATGTTTTAAGACCAATATCATTGGAATGTTTGGGGATTTTTTTCCCGGAATTTATATCGTTCTATATACCTCTGTTATTTTCCCTTTAATAAATTGTTTCAATATTTTGAACATTGCAATGATAGTTATATCCCTGATCCCCAAGTTGGTTCTGCCTATATTGGACAGGTCCAGCTGAGGAACATTCCGGATGGCGCCATAGCGTGGGCCAGTGATGCTTTATTTGGTGCCTTGGAAATGTACCCTTATTAGGAGATCGTTAATATTCCGGGAAAAAAAAGAAAAAGCGAGTTTTATCCAATCTATCTTCATATGTTGACAGTCAGTGGTCTCCAACCAAAACATACTCGGTCTATTACGATTCCTATTTTAGTTTATTCTTATTTATTTTATTTCATTTTTGTTATTAATTATGTCCTTTTATTTTTATTGAATATGTATACGTGGCGTGATTCAGTACTTATAGTCCTTGATGTGGCAGATTATATTATTTCAATAAAAGGTTTTTTAAAAAAATTATATAACAGTTCAAAATAATATAAAACTATAATTACTTATTTATTTTTCCTTTTCCAATGACTCTGGGAGTTGTCTATATTATCATTGAGTCGATTATTTTTAAAATGAGCTGAGAACGATTTTTTTTTTCTTTTTAATTGAGATAAGCACTGATCCTATTGAAATACACACAGGGAATCCGACGGTATAGTTTTTGTGTTGTTTTTTTTCTTTAAAAAATTTAAGTATTAAAATAATATATTAATGTTAACATCAGCTTTAAACGATATTTGATCCAGAATGTTCCCATATTACAAGTTTATTTCAACAGCAATGGACAATGAAAGCACAGATTCGCCGCCGGTTTCCTTCCTGTTTAGTGAGTTCAAGGATGATATATAGGTCTTAGTACAAGAGCCGGGAAGAAAAAAAAATTTGATTACTTTAATGAAAACTATGTATAATTACTAGTCAAAACTGATGTGTCTGCCAGGTATAGGTAGGGGGGAAAAAATTGGAGGCTGTTTAAAAACATTAATTTTTCATTCGGAGCTCTATATCTTAAAAACTACCAACAACACCAGAAAATCTAAAAGGACATTATTTAAAGAAGAGTAAATTTGCTGAAATATTAACCCTAATAAAGATATTTACATCAAATAGCTCTCGAGATATAGCATTTTAAAATGCAACATTTCATAAAAATGTTCTGAAATGTCAGTAGTTAGTTAATGTATTTTGAGAAATCTATATCTCAGGTAGGAACTATCTGAGGTACAGATGTCTATTAGCACTCAAATTAAAGCTATTTTAACGTACTATAAAGTAGCTTATGACCTTTACCTTCGTAGGAATAGCAGTTTTCATGATATTTGCTAAAACAAATTGATTTATAGTTTCCCGGACAATAGGTTTGATTTATGAAAAACTTTTTTTCAGAAACCATTGGATGTACAGATATCTGCCAGCGCTCAAATTGAAGCTAAAATTTACTATAAATTAATTTTTAACTTTTTCCTTTGTCAAATTTCATGAAAACTACTACTCCTACGAAAATGAACGTCATAAACTACTTTATAGCTGATTAAATTAGCTTTAATTTGAGTGATAATAGACATCTGTACGTCACATATTTCCAGAGATGTAGATTTCTCAAAATAAATTAACTAACTACTGATATTTCAGTAATTTCCATACAACATTTTTATGAAATGTTACCTTTTAAAAAGCTATATCTTGAGAACTATTGAACGTAAATAGCTCTATTAGGGCTTAAATAATGCTCTCCTAGAATTTCTATTGTTTGGTAGTTGCAAAGATATAGAGCTCCAATTGAAAAATTAATTATTTTTAACGTTTTCAAACAGCCGCCATTTTTTATTCCCCCTACCTATACTTGGCAGACTCATCATTTTTGATTAGTTATTATACATAGTTTTCAATTAAGTAATAAAAAATTGGGGTGAAGTAACTGCCTTTTTTTCTCCTATTTGGCTCTTTTATTATCTGTTGTGTGTGCATCATTCCATTCAATTCTGTACTCACTGGAGCAGGCTTGAGTCGCGTGTGATGTTCCTGTGGGTTTGATTTTGCTTTGAAGAATTTTCCTTCTTTTGCGCCTGTTGCAAATAACCTGAATACGTTTATATTGATGTACTAGTTATTTGTCCTTGGTCCTATCCTGGACCACTACAATCCATGAAGGACAGATAGGGGTTCAGTAATTTGTAAGGAAGTACTGTTTCTTGAAAAGCGGTCATACAAGGAGGTGATTTGTTCATAATCAACCCTCAGGTTACGCCCCATGAATCGTACCCATTATGTAGAGGGAGGTTGAGCCCCCGCAGGGCTTCCAAACCCACAGGGTTGACAAACGACTAACGAATTATTAATTATCTGCCACAACCCGTTTCGAATCCGGTTCTGGTAGTTAGTTATTTGTTATTTATAGATAATCAGATTCAATGTTTAGCCTTTATACTAATATAAACAGACCTCTAAGGAGGCCAGTAGTAATATCGCCGTACTTTTTTTGAGCCGTGACTGGCAAGATTCTGTTTATGTTCCGTCCGAAAATACTCTTGAGTGCCTTCTTTTGTAGTCCCCGAAACTATATGCTTGGAGCTGGACCCCTTCCAAGCTATTATACAGTCCGTTAGTTGTGAATGAAAGCGCTCAAAAATTATATTCTAGGGTGGGCCAAGACGTTTATAAGAAATGGGGCAACAGATTTTCTGGAACAGTTTCATGGATGTTTTGTTGATATTATTTTCATTTCATCATCGTTCTAAGGTCTCGTACATTGGAAACGATCAATCTTCTATCAAGTTAAATGACGTTATAAACATTAAATTCGTGGTTTCTTCAACTTTAGCATACGATATAATGGTGTTTGTCCAGTAGGCGGACAGGACCATTAATTTACAAAACTTCTTACTAAGATTTAAACATAATTTTTCTAAATTCATAGGAGGCCACATATCCCTATGTTGTTCGAACACAATATGTAAAAATTTATCAGAATGAACCAGGTTCTTCACAATAAAGATATCTCGTAATGTTAATAATGTAAGTCGAAACGTCTAATGTCTAACTGTTATAGATTCGTATTTTAAAACCTGAAGACATTAAGCCAACTATATACATATCGAAACACCTTCGTAGAGAAAACTCAGTGAAAATAATTATAATATTGTTAAATAAAAATATATTAGAAATGAACTTAAGCTCTGTACCAAAAGGTCACCGATCTATATATATCGAGACTGTAATGTCATTTATTTTAATACAATTTTAGTTCACATAAATTAAGTTCAATAAATATCACCACCGATTCAATTAAAGATATCAAACTAAAACCAGGTGAGTTAAAACATTATACGTCAATCGATAACTGCCAGGAACAAAAAATTATTTTAAAAATCACTTTTTGAACTTTAAATATGTGAATGAAATAGTTTCTACCGAATATTATACACATTCTTTCAGAAGAAGCAATGATTACGTAAATTTATTAATCTATTTACAAATTTTAAAAAATCTACAAGAATAAGTAAGAAGAAACTGAAATTATAATGTAGTCTTATAGTTGCTAAGACATAAACTCTAGACACATTATACAACGAGGAACTGCCTAATACATCAACTGCCACTGTCAGCGAAAATACTAATTAACTCGTTATGCAAAAACATCGAACTTTCCCACAGTCGATTTGGACGAAATCGATTAATAATCGAATAGCAATCCGGTATAGGAACATTATATCAAGTTTATGGAATTATTAAGAATAATTAATTACTATAAAATGAAAAAAAATCTGTTAGTACGAAAATGAAAGTATCAACATCTTGTATTAAATAACATTAATAAATATATGTTTCGTTTTTTTTCTTTGACGGTGTTTATAAGAGACAATTGACTACGCTTTTTGTCATTATCGATTCTTTGGGTCCACTCTGTTCCAATATTATAATGATGTTAGTTTAAATGTTTTTAAAAGATAAATATAGTTTATTGCATGAGATAGTTCGTTTTCTTTAAGTTCTCACTTCGTTATTTTAAATAATTAAAAAAAAAATTAGCCCCCACCTATACTCACTCCCACCTATTTTAAATACTATAAATCATTATATAAAATAAAAAAATTAGAATAGTAAAAAAAAAAATTAGCCTCTATCTCAGATATACACTTAGTTTATAAAGATAGGTGTTTTTTTAAAAAGATTTTCTAGAGTTTTAAAACATCTCTTTAATGTTACTTAGTTTATTTTAAAAAATGAAACTGTTATTCTCTGTATCTTAGGAGAAGAAGCAAACGTGATTCTAATATTACTAACCAAAAGTATTTTTTATTTATAATCTCCTTTCAAATCATTTTTTATACATTGGTGATTTCCCCTATTTTTACATATCGCTGCTTTTCTTAAATAGTAGCACATTAAAAAAAAGTTTTGATTCTATTTAGAACTGGCCGTATTCCAAAGATAGTACGGTAGACTGATGTTACTTTCTTTACTGAGATCGTCCCATGTACATTCCCAAAGCAATTAATGTATTCTATGGAATACCCCTAATTACAAAATAATATAAAAAAATTGGTGTGGCATTATTCCAACGAAGGAGCGATATATTGACTCTACCTAACTGAAATCCTGTTTACAGGAGCTTTTGGAACTATTTACAATAAATATCTATTGCTAAATCTTTGGCTGGCATTAACGACCTTCCGATTCGCTCCAATGGCCGGAACTCAATATTTCCAAGCAGTTCTGTCAATAAAATATCGCAGAATCGGCGAAAATACCGTTTTTGATCAACATGGGAGTGTATTTTCGTACTCAGCTAGGGAAAACCTTTGTATACTAACCAGAGCTATTTAGTTGGGAAGCCGCAACAAACCATCACACTTGTGTGTATTGGACGTCATTCGGAAAGACCACGGCCCTGCCAAATATCAACAGCCTGTCAGATCTGTTTCCAATCGTAATTTTTCCCTTTCCTTTTAATAGAAAAACACACGAGGAAAGCAAGGGGAAACTTTCCTTATTTTATTTCTGGTTTTGAAAATAAACTGTTTTTTGTTGACGATGATATACTTTTTTTTTGTTATGTACTTCTAATTTAGTAATAAATTGCTTATCGTGTTGTGAGAAGTTTAAAAACGATTGTCCGTATTCTATATGTGCGTTCTCAACTGATTTTTTGACAACAGAGTTAACCATTTGATCTGATTTTTTTAAAAATTATTTATTCTAATTAAATGCTTAAACATTTAAAATTAATAGTTACCAAATTTGACTTTTTTACGGACTATTCATGACTTTGATATTTATCAGTGTTGTTCATTAGTAATAAATCCTTCAATTTTTCTCTAATTCAGTTTAATAATAGAGAGTAAGTGAAACAAAAGATCTCTGTTACGCTCTTAGTAAATAATATTTCTTTAATTCTTAAAAACTAGGATTTTTTTCTTAAAAATCTTGGATGATCCATAAAAATCTATTTAGATTTTTTTTTACTTGGAAACAGAACCATTCTACACAACCATTATTACATAACCACTTCATAAACCATTATTTATTATGATGTATGAAATAAAATCAATATATAGTTTGAAAACTTTCAGTACATAATTGGTTTTTTTTTTTAAATATTAAATAAATTAATGGAATATCATCGTAAAAAGAGATGAATTTATAAAAAATGAAAAAAAAATTAAATGAGATAAATTGTGGTTCAATTTATCAGACTATACTAAATTGTATAAAAAAAAATTTTGTAATCATTTTAATTAGAAACAAAAAATAGAATATAAGTAATACAAAGTAAACATGAAATATCTTTAGCAATAAGACTATAAATATTTGTTAGTAGATAAACTTTATTTTAGAAATTTATGGAAATAGAAAGTCATGACATTAATTGATAAATATAATTTTTCTTAAAAATGATTTGACTTGGGCATAATTGTTTGCAATTTAAATATATAATATGTCAATTTTTGATAAACAGATTAATTTATTCTTTAAAAAGGAGCAAAAATTAACAGAGATTGTTTTTGTTTCCAATTTAAATATATATATATATATATATATTTAAGTTATCGTAGTTACGTTGTTGCTATCGTACTAGTCTCGTTTCACTGGAGTCAGCTTGGAATCGTTTAAAGTTTATATTGCTTAGTTGATTCCCCTAGTTGCCTTTGGACAATAACATCGGATCAACGCTAGAGTGTCACCCCTCGCAGAAAAAAACTCCCCGCCGTTATGAGCCGTGGGAACGGAGACAATGTGGTGACCATTTAATGAATGAGCTAATGAGATGTGTGTACTGACTTGGAGAAAGCATGGATACGCCCACAGTTTCGGTTTTTGTCGGCCCATCGCCTCTAATCAGTGCTCTTTCACCTCGTTCCTTTGTCCTCAGTGAAGTTCTGGTATAGATTTCGACTAGGCTTTCGGCTCAGAATGCTGATTCCTTATATCTAGTCAGCTTCGCTTTTCTCGCGGTGCGTATTAGTTCATATCTGTTGTTCTGTATTTTTCAAAATCTATTTTATTTTCTAGTCTTTATTAGAACGTGTTATGATTTTTCTTTTAATTTATTTACTTCTCTCGTGACAGATTTGTAAATATTTCAATCCTAAAATTTAATGAACATCATTCAGGAATCAGCCAAGTTTTTTTTTTATTTCTTTTGATCGAGTCTGGCACCCGGGACTGCTTTACAAACTCCGTAAATTCCTACCTCCTACATACTTTCTCATTATTCGTTCCTTTCCCACTGACAGATTATTTAAAGTAAACCACAATGGTCCCTATTCATCCATCTTCTTTCTGTCCGCTGGTGTTCCTCAGGGTAGTATCCTCGGTCCCATCCTCTACACAATCTATACATCTCAACCAATCCTAACACTAACCTCACCACATATGCCGATGACACATGTGTGCTCGCTGTTAATAATAATTAACCATTTAATTGCATCGCAAACTCTTCAATCCCATATCACACCCCTCGAAGATTGGTGTCGTAATTGGAAGATTAAAATAAATTCCAACAAATCCCATCAAATTACCTTTACCCTACGTCGTATACCTACTGACTTTCCTACAATATACTTCAATAATGTTGCCCTTACCCCTGTAGAACAGATCCGCTACCTTGGACTACATCTGGACAAACGACTAACCTGGAATCCTCACACAAGACTGAAAAGACAGGAAACTGCACGTCGATTTCGACTATTACAGCACTTACTAGACAAACGGTCCAAACTTCCAATTCATTACAAAAGACTGATTTACATGACAATTATAAGGCCTTGAGCGCCATAATCTGTCACATACCATAATCTGGACATACGGCGTTGAGCTCTGGGGCTCCACTAAACCTTTAAATTCCTCTCGTTTCCAATCCTTACAACCCAAAATCCTTCGTAATAACCTAATTGCTCCCTACTTTGTCACAAATGAAATCATCCACAAAGACCTTAATGTTCCATTTGTAACCGATCTAGCCCGAAACAGATATCAATCCTTCCATTATAAACTCCCTAACCACTCAAACCCATTAGTTTCTAATCTTGATTCCTCTTTTATTCCGGACAATCCTCCGAGGCGTCTGAAAAGAAGATGGCCTCGGGACCATATATTGTAAAAATGTTTTTAGAGTGCTACCATTTTTGGGGGGTAGTTTCTCTACATGCTTGTACCATACCATTATGATTTCCTCAAATTTACTTGATGTATTTATGTACAGTTGTTAATAAATTGTTATTTATTGTGGTAAAAATTGTTCTTTTGAAGAAATTGAGTTTGTAAATAGTCTCTTATCTGAATTTTTGTATTTTATGTTAATAATTGAAACGTATCTTTGCAAAATTAGTAAATGTTCATTTTAATTTTTTTTTTATATATTTTATCATTTTAATAGTTTTTTGTTCAAGATTAACGCGTGGTGAAACGATTTCTACCAAGAGCTGTTGTAGAATTTCATATGATTTAACTGTTAAATAAAATTGCTGGTTTTAGAATGCTACGCACCTCAGCTGTAAAATAGTAAATAAATAAGTAAATAAATTGCAGTACAATTCCGCTTATCGGGGATATAAAGTTTAGACATTTGTTTAAATAATTGCAAAAAAATAAAATATTGGTATAAATATGTAATCTATATGTCAGTGAATCCATATTTATTTAGACAATTTGAAAAGCTTTTAACATTTAATATATTTAAAATATGTTAGGAATGTTTTTTTAAGCTCTTATGTTCCGTTTTTTATCTCTAATTTGATGCTTTACGACCTTTTTATCATTAACACATTAGCAGGAGAAGCATCTTCACCCTGTTTTACGAAATTAGAAAAAAAAAGTCCTGCATTAAAACTATATGTTAAGAGTTAGAAATATTTTATCATGGAAAAAAATTTTAAAAAAAGTTTCTGCATAATCCTATTTCCGGATATTGCATATTTTGATTAATGGGGTTCTTTACAATAAAATATGTAAAATTCATTGTGTTGCAATTATTGAATTTCGGTTAAATATTTATTATCCATCTCTCCATAATAATAAAAATTATTTTTTGACCCCATTCGTGGGTGACAAAAACTGAATTGTTTCAATAAAATTAAAAAGATGGCTTTTACTTTTGATCTGCTAAAAGAGTTCATGATGTAAATTTATATATATATATTTTTTTAAATCAGTTAATCTATGAATTCTATTCTCGCTGATTCGAAACCAACTCTGGATTCTATTCTCATTGAACCATGGGTCAACCGGTTGTAATATTTTTCTCATCTGATCAGAAATAATTAAAATTTATATACTTGTATTGCCTTAAGACAACTAATGGGAATACTTTAGTTACGGTTAGATGAACTTTTACAGGTTTTGTCATGGGTTAAATGATAATTTATGATTATATCATATGAAATTACTAATAATTATTATTTTATAAAATGTATTACCTTTTTTAAAAAATTGCTATAAGTTGTCCGTGATGTTTTAAAGGTTGGCGACTGCGCAGACTGCAGACTGTTGAGGTGTTGCACAGGTTTGAAGGCGGTGTATAAATACTCAACAGGAACAGCCGCCTTTTGTAAAACATCTTTAGTACTTTTGGTTTCGTTTAGTGTTCTTTATCACTGTTCTATTTCTGTTTGCGTTTTTATAGTCTCTTCCAACTGGCAGAAATAGAATTAGCTCGAAATTGTTTTCTTTCGGTTTTGTAATAAATCATTCCTGAAGACTTAGAATAATAATAAAAAATGTACTTAAATAATAATACCGTATAAAAATAAGCAGTCTGCTTTCGTAACTTTACCATTGCAAACTTCGGTGTGTCTAGATTCAGTAATTGATTATTTATTTATTAATAAATATTACAATCTTCCTCAATCTTGGCCAATTAGTAATAGTGATAAATGGTCAAATTTATAAAATGAATAAATGAAAAAAAAAATTATAAATGAACATAATCAAGCTATATACATAACGATATTTACGCTCTCGACCTGAGGACCCCCGAGCCCACTCAATCCCTCCACTATACCTTGTCTTGAAGTTTGTATATGACGACTCTGTTTTCGTATCACATTCCATTAAAATAGTTTTGACGATTGTCTCTTCATTTATAAACATAATTGATATATTAAATATTACCACAAAACATTAGTGAGCTCCAACCCTTAATTGTTATTTGTTTTCGCTTTCATTTTTCATTTCATAAAATTTATTACTTTATTTCAACTAAAAATGCAATAAATAAAACTGATTAATGTACAATGACATGAAAGATTTGTGGAGAAACTACACTCATTGGTAGCATTCAAGTAACATTCCTACATTGAAAGGTCTCCAAATCATCTTCTTTTCACACGCTTAGGAGGATTGCCAGGAAGCGAGATTAGAACTAGTGGGTTTGGGTGGGAGGAGTGATCCTTAATTATTTACAACAATGAATATGCCTCAATATTATTCTCAACTTCGTTAAGGAACTGAGTTATATTTAATCAATATCAATGTGCACAAGAATGTGTAGAAAAAAATTAATATATTACCTTTCATAATTTAATTATAAAATAAATTTATGTAACTACTCTAGAAGATATGCACTTTTGTTCATACTGAATTATTAATCCATAAGAAATGACGTATAACTATCATTTATATTCATAACAGAGGGACGAACTTACTGGTGTCGAATTTAATTATTTAATTAATTACTGGTGTCGAAAAAATAATTAACTGTGTTTTATGTTATTACAATTATGTCTGGCTTTTATTGGAGTTTTCCTCACAGCTGCCTCACCGTAGAAGATAAGACGCAACAGCTGTTGAAGAAGCAGCGGTGATTCATTCCAGTGTGACCTGGACAACTCCAGCCGGCACCGACACAACAAAACGACCCCGGAGTCCAGAGCTTCTACCTCTGCTGTCTCTCGGATCTATTTGTCCAAGTTACTTTTATTTACTGAAATGTCCCACTAACAGCTGTTTGTAATATTATTTGGAACATGAGTTATGTATTGGTTTTAAAAATCCATGAGATACTACAAGATTCCTGTAGAGAACCGCGTAAACTTCTTCAATCAAAAGTTAAATATTTCTTCTAAACCACTGAGACTACTATATATGGTGCTATGAAACAGAATTAAAAACATAATTATTTGGTTTTACCAAATACTTCTATCTACCGGAATAATTGAAATTTAAATATAACTATGTTTGCAAAGAAATCTAAACACCAATAATGATGAGAGATAGTTTACCGTGGATGACTACGAGGAGAAGATGGTTGGGGGGTGCGGTCAAAATAAAGCACATAAAGTTGAAGTAACGTATTTAATCATGCCAACGTTTCGGCCAGAATTTCTAGCCTTCATCAGGGCTAAGAACAGAACAAGATAACAAACAGAAAATATAAACAGAGTGTCATAAAGTAAATAATTATATAGAATGGAATTATTATGACAATATAACTTTATTTTATTAATTCCATTCTATACAATTATTTACTTGGTTATATTTACTATGTCAATCTGTTTATATTTTTATTTTTCATTTTCTGTATTCATTGGTTGTTATCTAGCCCTGATGAATGCTAGAAATTCTGGCCGAAACGTTGGTTTGATTAAATAAATTAAATAAGGGAGGATAAAATGAATCAAGCACTACAGATAAGAATTAAGCCTCCGATTCATGATAATATAGTAAAAAATTTATTGAATATTAGGAGTAAGCCAAGTTACAAGTTATATTATGGCATAATAGTAGTTAGTAAAATTTTGACTATGTGAAATTTATGTTGATGAAGAGTGCAATTTTAATTTTTATGTTTTATTTTTTTTTTAAGTTATGTAAAAGATATGATGTGATGATAGAAGTTAAGTTGATCTTACTTGCTTTCTTCCTTGTTCATCATCCCCCCATTCTTCGTCGGCTTAATGTGAATTTACTCACTCATGATGAAATTCTTTTTAATAAAACTAAAATCATCCACTCCTGAGCTCAAATCGTCTGTTGTTTTCTTCAGTTCCAGGTCAGCAGGTTTTCCCATAGATGGTGGTAACTACTCTAGATTTGATGGCTACTAAAAAATGATGTTGAGTTGAATTTATTCCCTAAACTGTATGAATACGAAATGAAATCAATATTAGAGAGACGACATTTTGCGAGTCATTTTGATAGAAAAGAACTTAAAAACGTTTTACAAGACATATTCTTAGCTTTCAGGAAAGTTTAAAAGTTTGATTTTTCCTTGTCGTTATTGGACTTTAGTTTTTTTCACATTGTTATATCTCTTATATACTTTCCTTTCCGGCATCTATTTTTACAAGATATGAAAGTTATTAATTTAGTTAACTCTTTTGTTATGTACTTAACTTATTCTGACCCTAAATCGAATATTTCTTTAATCTGATGTATATTAAAAATGATGATAACAGTACACAAGCGTCGCTCCAGATGACGCGTGTTAATCTACAGTAGGTATCTATACATGATCCTTTGAGAAGGGGCAGGCTATATCTAGTCCAGGCTAATCTCCAACAGCCGGTCCGGTTCGCAACGCCTTGTTAAATTCCGATGCCATTCCGATCTGATATAAAATAGATTTACAATAATCTTTTTTTTCCGTGTTAATTTAAAGATTCCTAAATCCCTCTGAAAGTCCCTATGATATGGCTGTCTTCCTCATCCTATTATCTATTCGTTCTCTTCTCCTTCTACTCTCAGCTATAAAAGAACTCTTCGATCCACTAGAAGTTCTGTCCTCGCTCCAAACAAAAAATGTTCCTTCACGAAGAAGACTCCTGAGGATTTCTTTATTGTGGCCTTCAACTTCTCGAATGATATGCAAAATTATTATTAGTGAAGTAATAATTTACAATGCATTATTTCATTAGTATCTTCCCTAGCTCCGTTTGATATTCGCTAGGTGCTAATTATTTTCAATTAGTTTTTCACTCTGGTTACCCCAAGTAACGGTCTTGTTCAAGATAATTATTTCAGGAAGGAAATAGCTATAAATTAACCATTTTTTATAAACGTTGAACCGCGTATAAAATTTCTAAATTTTTCTGTAGAATAATTTATTAATATGCTTTTATTGAACTGAACTATTTACAATCATAATTAATGTCATTTAAACTTAGGATAAAAAAAAAATCTAGGCCCGTCTAAAACTACAATTACTTGATATATCTGTATATATTGTATTAATGAATATTTGAACACTAATACTTAATGCCTTTAATTTGTGGCATATTGTATTAATTAATCTTCAATAAAATAAAACTATATTCATGCAGGGAACAAATTTGGTTCCGTACCTGTCTGTAGTTAAACTTGTGTGCAGCCATAATCGATCGAACAGTTTATCCGATTTTATGAAATTTCCATGAATTATGCGGGTTAATATGTAAATGGTCACATATATATCTTATCACTCTATTCACTAGTCCAACTTACACGTCCCTGTAGGTATTTTTCTCGGCCCACCTATATTGCGAAGACGGCTTTATAAATTTCTGTAAATTCCATCAGCTAGCACTTTTCTTGACACATATGTTCCTAATAGGGCTCCTTCTGTAGGTTTTATTCCCAAACGACAAATTAACTTTATTAAAAAATAAAAATAATAAAATGTATGCTTAAACCATGTTATATAGGTAATTATGTACCTAGATATCTGTCCAGTAGATATGATGCGGAATACTGGCTTATGTACTTGTCATTTTTATTTTTGACCATGATAGTACGATATTAGTCCATTTAAAAATTATATCGTAATTGAAAATAAAACAAAAAATAACCAATGGAGCTAAGATATAGTTAGTAACAAATTAAAATAATTTTCTTTAAATTTTGAGGACTCACATGCATCAAGAAATTAAAGTTTATTAAATATGGAAGTTTTTGCTCCTTAAAAGTTGGCTGTATTTAGCCCAACAGGGCTGAAGAAATTTTTACTGTTGTAATAAAAAATTAATTTATAAACCTCTTTCCCATTTGTCTTCCCGTAAGTGCCCTTCTGTTGGATTCTGTTAAGATACGAAACTTAATTTTCGTGAATAGTTTTTGAGTGATCGGTATCTAAGAAAAAAAATAAAAAACCGTTACTAGCTTACAAAAAATACAATATATTAATTTTCTCCTTTTCGGCAGAGAATCGACCTATTGTCTTATCAATGGTTCCCAACTCCTAGAATCATGTTCGGCCCACCACCACTCTAGACTTAGGACAAAGAGGGGGTCCCATCAAAATATTTGAAAATTAGTTTTGCTTAAAAGTGCATTTTGAGTCATTTTTATTGTTCATTTACCTGCTAAGACCTTCTCGCTAATACAAAGATAACTAATAGAATAATTTTAATAATAAATAGTCATAAAAATATGGGACACTCCCCCGTCACATGTTAAGGTTCTCGTGGCCCACTAGTTCCGAACCACTGGCCTCTTAATACTTGTGACCTATTCAAATATTTCTCAGTACTCACGGGACACCATGTACTAACCATCGTAATGACAATGATTTTAATGTAATAATTATACTTTGATTCATTGGAATATTAAACTACATGTTACATTGTGATATAGAAATTTGCTGTTTGTTGTGGATAATAATGGAGCCTAAAATTCATTAATCATTGTCCTTATCTCCCCTTTTCCATAGCGGCTAGTATCCTCCACAGCATAATTTACATAAAATAATTAAATCTAGTTTGTGAGTGGAGGACTTGTCCCGCGGAAGGCAAATATTGTACTACTGTCTCCGTATCTAAAGCCAGATGGAAAAAAAAATGGACGAAAAATTATTTTTTCATCATGACACATCCCAAGTAGTATCAGTGTTGTTAGACAAATATTTGTCAACACTTTTTTTTTTTTTTTTTTATATTTTAAAAAATGAATGAATATAATGTTTGAATTTCCAAAATTGTATAGTCCTTATCTTGATGTTTATTTCACAAGTTGTCTAATTTTGAATTATAAGTGGATTTAAACCAGACAGTTTTAACTTTCAAGCTGTTTCAATATTGATATTTAATTATTTACTAAAATTTACATTTTTTTGTCATAATTGTTCATTATCATATCAACCTGGTGTGTTATTATAACAATTGCATTGGCTTTAAAAAATTGTTAATATTGAGGTTTAGTCGCGTGCAAAGGGCACTGCTAACAATTAAAATATTATGATTATTGAATAATTTTAAATAATACGAATAAATTATTTATGATTAACAATTATAAATTATCTCATTAGTCTGGACTTCATTCTTCCAGATGAAGTTAGATTTCCTACGTTGTGAACCACTGAACCTTTTAC
Organism: Halyomorpha halys; assembly: GCF_000696795.3. Classification (NCBI taxonomy): domain Eukaryota; kingdom Metazoa; phylum Arthropoda; class Insecta; order Hemiptera; family Pentatomidae; genus Halyomorpha; species Halyomorpha halys. The sequence continues at coordinate 755,501 of NW_027115659.1, read as the reverse complement.
TGTTGGTAACTGGCAATAGAATTTTGTGATAAATTTTTTGATGTATTCATTCTATTGATTCAAATTATAATTGACTGTTTATTAGAAACCAAGAGTACTGCCCTCTTAGGTCCTTGTTTTGAAATCAGTTTTTTTTTTACGTTTCGTACAGGATTCTGCTATCCCATTGTACTTCAGTAATGGTCTTTAATATAAATTCACTGTGGGCGTGAGGATAAAGCATTGCTAACCTTCCTTATTTTTAAGTTAGTTTTATATTGATATAAACAATTTGCCATATATTTTACATAAAATGTATCCATTTAATGTAGATATCAATAGGTTGAAGAAATATTTAATATTGTTTTATTACTACATTTTTTACGCCTTTCTCTTATTCCTAATATACGTAATACTTCAAAACTGTTTATTGTAGACTCAATTTGGATGGATATTATGTTTATATTTGAACGAAAAGAGAAGAAGTATTTGTTTGTATAGGATCCCCCCTCAGCGATTAGGTTAACTAATTAAGACAAATCACTAGAAAACAGTGGTAGAAGAGCCGTTCGCCCCACTGCCAAAGGAAACAGTCTAAAAGTGCTCTTCCACCTATCGTTCGAAATAGAATCTGCCTCTCTCCTGGTCTCATTCCGTCTATCGGGGTTTATCTATTTATAGAAAAAAAAGAAAATATATTACATATATTATATACCTCATTATTTTTTATTACAATAAATATTATTACTTATATATTATTAAACCTCTACCATTATAATCTAGGTTAGGTAGGTTGTTCTTAGTAAAGAAGTACTATTTATTGACCAAATGTTTTATGAGGAGGTCGTGTGGTCCGCATCTACCTTCACCAGATAGGTTTATACTCCAATCCAATGAAGGCCCAGGTACCTGCTTTATAGAGGCTAACTTTGCCCCAGATGAATATCTCATTTTTTAAAGTTGATCCACGTCTCTCATATTAGAATAAATAAATAATCTATCACTGTGTTATAATCCCACTTCCAGTATATTTATTATTAAATTAAAATATATAATAAATTTATGACGAGTAAATTGACTCGTCATCTCCGTTTCAATCTAACAGCCCTTTAAAGTGGGGCGACACGTTGGTTAACAATAAATAGTTTTATTTTACTATTTTGATACCTTTATTGACCGCCATCCGGACTATCTTCCTACAAAGTAAATTATTTATTATAATCAAATAGTGAATAATAATAATAGTTCAAATTTATGGAGCTAAGTAGGCTATAGGATCTTTTCTATGCTTGACAAACCAAGTTCAAATTTTCTTTTGACATAACCCTTGCTTGAATCAAGATTCTTAAGTCTTATTAAACTTCTAAAAAATGAGGATCTGACATTAAGCTTCTTTATTTCTTTTTTTTTTTACCTCTTACCTTATTTCCTACTTTCGGAGAGTTATCTTATAGATAACAAACCTATTCTAAACAGAGTGGGAGGTTCTAGTTGTCAGTCATTGGGGTTGTCAAGGATTTAAAGTCAACCTGCCCAATCTGGAATCGAATTTTCAGATAAATGGTTGCTATGGTTACACCTCTATTCACTCAGCTACAGCGTCCTCAAGCACTGTTCTATGCCAACCATAGTGTTCTATGTAAAATATAGAAAGTATATAGTTTCCTACATAAAACATTTACTCTCTCCGTCATTTGGACATCTCTCATGATCTGAAGCAGACAAGAGATACTTTCGAGGCTCAGAATACTTTTTTGAACCATAACTGCTCCTTTCGTGCAGAAACTTAGTTTGCGGGTGGATTAAATCTCGCTTATCCAAGTAATGTGTTTCAAACTTGAATACTTACTTATTTTAAAATAATGTGGCTACTAAAGAGAGTATTTATCAAAGAGAGACAGCTGAAATTATAATAGCCGAATGACAAAGAGCCCCGTGCTGGGTGAAACAGTTGCTAAGATTTAGGGGTACTCGCTTGTTAGGACTGACTCACTCCTGGCATAGGTCGTCCCCAAGGCTTGGACCAGTTCCATCTCGTGTACTCCTCTGTCGGTATAGATAGCAAGAGGGTGAGATTCATAAGAGGAATATCATTGCTACGACAGTCTAACGTCAGCACATGTTCCATCACCTTGGCAAAAACTACTTGAATATTAGTTGTTAAATGTTTAGACTGAAATTTAGCCAGCGTCTTCTTTAACCAATTAGAATCATTGGTACTTCACGATATTTGGTCCTCCAGATTAGAAATGTGGCCTTTCAAATTATTTTCTAAACAACATTCGGTCATAGATCATACAATAAAATCGTTAATTTATTTAATATTTGTGAAATAACAACCCTAAATAAAATTTAAAATTCACAAGAGATTTTTTTTTTTATACGTAAAATGATAAGTTACTTCTTCAAAGTACGATTGATTCAAGAAAAATTGAGCAGTTTATCACTCATGTTGATAAAAACAGATTTACTACACACGTATATCTGCTTCTATTAACATCTGTGATAAATTTCTTGAATCAATCTTACTACTCAGTTGGTTCTTGATTCGTTTTAATTTATCGATCACAGGAGTTAGGAGGCCCTGTGGATCATGGTGCCATATGGGATAAAGATGGCTCTGGATTTAGTTTGTAAAGTTAGATAAATCCTCAGTACATCAGTTTATCCAGAATTAATTAAGATTCACACACCTCAAATGCTCTAATTCCATATTAGTACTGGAACTAACAATACGTAGGAGCGATAAAAATGATTCAGAATCAAAGATATTAAGGAAATATCGGGAAAAGGTAGTATTTCTTGATGAAAAATAATCTTAAAGAGATACGGGAGAAGTTTTATTAAATCATACAAATAAAATCATCCATAAAGAACTTAATGTTCCATATGTAACCAATCTAGCCCAAACCAGACAGCCATTATAAACTCCCTAACCACCTAAACCCACTAGTTTCTAACCTTCCTTCCTCTTCCATTCCTGACAATCCTTCGAGATGCCTGAAAAGAACATTGCCTCTAGACCTTCTAATATAGAAATGTGATTAGAGTGCTACCAATGGATAGTTTCTCTACATGCCTGTATCATATTATTTTAATCTTACATCAAAACATCAAATTTACTAATTTCTAATTACTATTTTTATGTAAATATATGTAATGATGATAATATAAATTAAAACATATCGCTCGATCGCCTACGAACTATAATAATACATTTTATGTCGCGTATTTATTTCAAGTTCATATTAGAGAAGTGATCTGTTCCTGAACTAATTTTAAGAGCGGTATTTTGCTTAGCGAAATTTCCTAAGGCGGCTACTATGGTTTGACTTGAAGGATGAGCAACAAAACAGTTTGCGTTGAAATACATTAATGTATAAAAGAAAAAAAGTTGAGGTGGAGTTGACTATATATATAAAAAAAAATGAATTTCGGAATATTTTTAAGGTATTTTCAAGTTGTTCGAAGACAATTCGGAATCAAGGCAATTCCGCTGTTCGCAGGAATTTTATAACAAAATTGAGAACTTACGCTTTTTACTTCAATAAACTAGTCTCACTTTTTTTTTAAAAAAAAAAAAAAGTTCTCTCACTAAATTTAACGTAACGACAGTTCGAAAGTCATTGTAAGAAGTTGTCTGTCATGAAGTTGCATATTATTATTATTGCATGCTAAGAAGAGAAAACACACAATGACTTAAGAATTCGATTCCTGGAAACGTATCAGAAACAAAAATTATCAAGAAAATGGACATAGATTGTTCGAAGGAATAGAAGACTTATTTCCCGACTGCCTGAATTAATGAGTGTGTATGGATTGCATGTTTCACTGCTCGGTCCTTAACTAAATTGCAGCTGACTAATTAGTTATGAACTGTTGTGGTTTGTTCCGCCGGCCAACCCCCACGACCGAGACATTACACGATCTGCTCAAACAGTAGCCGCAAATATGTTAGGTTCCGGTCTTCCTTTCTGTCGACTAAATAATTCATGACAGACCATGTTCCATCATCACTGGTCTCCCGCCAACTTCCGAGTGTGCACGCTGCCTGCTCTTCAATATTTACTTTCAGCCCGTTGGTTGTTTTAAATTATTTAAGTCCACAATAACATCAACATAATGAATGATTCTAACATGATAAAGCCAATCCTAACGGTTAGAGCAAATGCCATTGTAACATATTTTATAACCATAACAATAATAATGAAATCTTATTTTTAATATGTTGTCATAAAACCATTGTTTTAAGTGGATATATTAATTTTTTTAATGCATTTGATTACTCATTGTATTTTGATTTTTGTTATTTTCAAGTTTGAATCCCAAATTCTTAAAAAAGTATCTTATAGTCCAAAAATACAGATTTATAGAAGTATCTGTACTTCAATGGCTTAGTATATGCTAATCAAAAGCAAAAATAGTGTATTTACTTAAATAGTGTACTTGTTCTTAATTCCAAAACCACCTAGCTACATTTTTATCCTTTACTTTAAATGAACATTATAATTTTATGCATTTAGTATCTATTGATAGTTCTATCTATTGATCAACAACAGTGATTTGAAAACTCAATAATCAAACCAATTTTTTAGTTCTCAAAACAAACAAAAGATAATAAATCTATCATAGCTAAAGGTTCCTTGTTTAAAACTTCTCTTTAGAATATAAATGTAAATAACGAGGGTTCAATTATAATTAAGCTCGTGATATATTAACATATCAACATAGATGTTGAACTACACTGGTCGTTATAACTAGCAATATTTGCTTTACTCTCTCTATGTTGAAGTGAAGTATGCTATATTTAGTCTCCATAATTATGTTTTTCAATCCTAACAATGCTTGAATTTTTGAGATATTGAGTTGTTAACGAACCTTTAATTTATTTTATTTAGAAATATCCCTGTTCGGTGTTACCTGATTAAGTTTATTTTATGTCAAATATTTTTTTTTTTTATTTTTGCTATTATTTTTATTATACACGCAGGGTCATTTTTGACCAAGTGAGGACTCCAAGGTACTTTAAGATAAGGACCCTTCCAGAATAGAAAAATTATTCCCTGAACAATTTTGGGTTGGCATCAGAAATAAGCTATGTACTAGATAAAATACTTTATTTGATATTTGAAACAAAATTTATGTACAAATTTTTAATTAAAACATTTTTAAAAGGTCTTGCTTTTTGATCAATAAAATCATGAACTACTTCTTCAAAGTGCATTCTTTATTTCAGAATGTACATCTCTTTCCATAGGTATGATTGATAAACTGCTCAACCTATCTTGAAGCAACTGTACCTCTAAGTTCATTCCTAATTCATTTTAATATATCGATCATAGGAGTTATGGCACTGGATACGCTAAACACTACGGGGTGATATTATATCTGCCAAATGATATATTAGTAAATTGGAATTAATAATTTGAAAAATAAAATTGTGCAAAAATTAATCTTGCTTGAGTGGACAAATAGAAATGACAATGTTTTGTGCTCTATGTGTTAATTAAAGAATTACTTATTATAGGAATATAATAAAACATAAAAAAGTGAACTAGTCTTGTTTTTTATCTAAGAATCATAGTTATACTTATTTTTTATAAATTACTTAATTGCCTGATTCATTGTTTATTTATAATAATTAGCCAATATTTTTTTAAGATTTTATATTCCTAATTTGAATTTTAGCTTTATAGACTATTTACTTTTCAAGATAACAATCATTAATTTGGAATATTTATTCTAAATTAGTAATCTTAATTATAATTCAGCCTTTCAGACTCATTATTGACATTTTATGAACCCACATTTTTGTAATTGTTTTTTGTACATCTCAGATTTTATTTATTCTTATTAGTCATTTTTGTAAACCTATTACTTTTCTTGTATTTCATTACTGCATTATTTTTATCTTTGTTCTCAACATGAGTTTTTATTAGGAAACTTCTGACATTTCTAATTAATGGTGTTTTTAGATCCAAAATGTGAAATTAAATTTTGAGATTTATTATCTTTTTCAGTCGAAGATAATTATAGAATGGAAGTTATTTTTTCACATTGATCTCATGGCAAGGATACTTTTTTTTCACAGAATTTGACACCTCTTTTTTCTAACATAAATATTCATTTTTTCTTTATAAACAATATATATATAATTGTTTTTTTTTCCTTTACAGAGAGTTCGATTGTTTGAGAAGTGTTTGGAAGAGGCCAGCGGACGGCTAGCAGCTTCAGAAACTGCCTGTGCAGCCTGGCAACCAACTACTGACCCTGGACAAGCTGCTACCCAACTTGACAGTCTTCAAGTCAGTAAAGTTTTACTCTTTAAAATACAGTAATTTAAGTTAATATTATTCCTTTATTTAAAAATGGTAAGGTAATGAATAAGAATTGATATAAAGAAAGAAACAATATAATATAAAGAAAATAATATAAAGAAAGAAAGTGAGAAAGGGTATGAACAGTCAGTTAAATGGAGAAAATTAATTTATTTTTAATTAGGTTTTGAGATATGTCTATCGGCAAGGTAAATTCATTTTTCATCAGCTTTATAGCTAACAGGATTTGATTTAAGATATATGTGGATAGATTCGAAAATACACAGTTAAATGATACAAAAAAATAGACAGTTTGATGATGGAGAGGGTTATAATAAATAGTTTGTTAGAAAAATAAATTTCTGTTAAATATTTTTCAAAGAGTTATAGTGCTATACCAATTGTAAAATAAAAGACAACTTCAACCATTTTTTTTTTTTTTAATTTTCCATTTTAGAAAGTCTTTAATCCTAAACAGTTCAATTTTGCAAAACAAACAGAATGAATTTTTATTTCCAATAAACAAACCAATGTCATTGATAGTGTTAATGTATCAGGATTAACTTTGATACAGCTAACAATTTTGGTATTCTCACTTTTAGAAATAAGCCTCAAATATAATCATTTCAAAGTATCTACCTATTCAATCCTGAATTTATGAGTTTATGAATGTAGTTTACTATAAATACTAACTTTAATCAAATATATTTTTTTTTTAATCTTCTTTTATTTAAGAACTAATGTCCTATGACATTTAAATGCCTATTTTATTTCATACCTAAGCAATGAACTGTAAATTTATTTCCAGAAATTTGGTGAAAGGCTGGGACCCTTGCAGAGGTCAATAGAAGACCTCAATGACCATGTTGCATCATTTAGAAGTGGCAGCGTTAACATCTCTCCTGCTCTCCTTTCGAGAGTTGATGATCTCAATGCTAGGTAAAAAATCTTGATGAACTTGGAATTTTTTTATTATTTATTCAAAAACTTTCATAATTCTCCCTTTTATAACATTATTATCATTTATTTTCCATCAAAATGTATTTATTTCTTATAGGTGGCGAGTGATCCAGATGACAGTGGACGATAGGTTCAGGGCACTTAGAGGGCTGAGCTCTGGTGGTGTCGCACCTAACCATTCCTTCCTTTCCGCATCCGTCGAGCACCCATGGGAACGAGCTACCACCCCTGCAAAGGTCCCCTACTACATTAAGTAAGTTATTTAACTATAAAAGTTACTATTGAAAGTAAATAAAAACCTCAAATTGATTAATTGCCCTTATTTAACAATATTTTTCTCCTTAGTCACCAAACAGAGACAACACATTGGGACCATCCGAAAATGATCGAATTAATGAACTCACTTTCTGAACTTAATGAAGTTCGTTTTTCCGCCTACAGAACTGCTTTGAAGCTACGCACCGTACAAAAGAGAATTTGCTGTAAGTAGTAATTCCTGTGATTTTTGTTCTATAATTTTGTAACTACTGAGAGTGCAATATTATCTCCATAATTATATGATCTAAAACTAAATTATTATATGAGAAAATAAGTTGGTCAATGGTATTTATCATGTCTTCATAGGATTTTAACTTTCTGAATCTGTTAATTTACAATCCCCAATATTTATTAATGTAACTTTGAAATCAATACAATATGCAGTCATTTACTTTTGTATTAATTATTTGTGTTATTAATTTAGCAGTCTCTTACAGAATCTGCTTGTGAAAAAATAATAAAAAATTTCTTAATACATTAATACTTGTGAAATTGTTCTTCCTTTTTATTGGCTCTATGTTTTATTCATTTCCTCTTGATGTTTCATGGTCTTTTCCCCATCTTCAGGATTACATTACCTTTTTCATAAGTCTCCTTGTTAATTACATCCATATAATTTATATTTTTTCATATTTATAGTTAGTCTTAATTTTTTAAGGAGACTTATTATGTTTAAGTCATATTACACTATCCAATACTGTGCGGAATAGTGCCCATTGCTATAACAGGATGTCTCCTTGTAAAATCGGGACTATTATATAGTTGTAATTCACAAAGAGGTTAAGAAAAAGATAATGCAATTCTGAAGTTTGGAAAAGAGCCCAAAACTGATTAAAAAGAAAAAATGAACACAAAATAGAGACAATAAAAAAAGACAAATTCCATAAGTATTAATGTATTAATTAAATATTTTTCCATAAAAGTAGTTTTAAAAATTTCTTTTGTCAGTCCAAAAAGTTTTTCATAATTTTAGAAAGCTATATTTAATCATTTTTACTTGTGTTACACTGAATCACTTTTACAAAGTACACACCTCATATTAATTGTTAAACTTGAAAAATAGTAATGATTTTACTGTTTTAATTGGAGTTATAATGTTGTTACAGTGGACCTAGTTACTGTGACAAGGGCCATTGATGTGTTTGACACGCATGGCCTGAGAGCTCAGAATGACAAAGTTCTGGACGTTACGGACATGATCAGCGTCCTAAGGACTATCTACGAGACGCTCGCGGGAGAAAATCCTTCATTAGTTAATGTTCCTCTCTGCCTTGACTTAGCTGTCAACTGGCTTTTGAATGTCTATGACAGGTAATAAAGAGCTTTTCATTTTTTTTTTTAATATCATTTAAATTACATTTTAAATTATTTCATTTAATTTTTTGGTTTTGCTTCATTCCTTTCAGCCAAAGAACTGGACAAATGAGAGTCCTCTCATTTAAAATTGGTATAGTGCTACTTTGTAAAGGACATTTAGAACAAAAATATGGATGTAAGTATTATCTTATTATCTATTTCATTTATATTAAATCATGAAAGCTTGTAACCTTTTTTTTGACAAACACTATTATGCCGAAACTGTATATTTGCTCGATTGTTTCCAGATATGTTTAGATTAATGGCCGATCCAAACAGGCTAGTGGACCAGAGGAAGCTTGGCCTTCTCTTGCACGATTGCATCCAAATACCACGCCAACTTGGAGAAGTTGCAGCTTTTGGAGGATCCAACATAGAGCCTTCTGTTCGAAGTTGTTTTGATGAAGCTGGAAATAATGCAACACATATTGAGGTATAGCTTGTGTTTTATAACAAATATATTTATTAATGAAATTTTTCTTAATAATTTTATGTTGATTATTTTTATTTTAAATTGATATTGAATGATTAATGGAAGTTGTTATGGTCCTCCAAGAGTTACATTTTTCTTAATAGCCAATTTCAGTACATCATTAAAAAAACCATGTAGTTTTTTCTGCCAATATGTATTTATGATTCACTTTTTTATAAAATTCTGATTAGCTCACTTGTTATTCATGTACATAAAAATCTTTCTGAAAAAAAAAAATGCATATAGCCATATGAATCATGAATAATTTATAATAATGAAGGTCAAAATAACCATTATTCATTTAATAATTTTACTGTTTATTCATAAAATATTGTACATTCATAAAAAGAATGAATGAATGAATAAAAATTAATTTTATTCTGAGTCAAAAATTCACTAAGAACTAAGATATATTTCAGACTATATGTTCATCATTTGTCTGATAAAATATTTACAAAAGCATAGTACCTAAATTATAATTACAGTTTGAATGTATTAATTGATGTTATAGCTATACATATTGTTTATGATGTGAGCAGGTGAAAATAGCTGTTGTTTAAAGGAAAGAATAAAGGAGGATTGGCAAATAGGGATGGGGAGGTCGTTCAATAAGAGCATGTATAGAAATCAATCTAATAAATAGGTAGATGAACATAAGGTGAAATCAAGGATATTCGCAGTTTTTTGGTTTTGAGGACTTGAAAAAGAAAAACACCGAGGAGGTATTGTTGTCATAAAGTAGGATAATACCACTTCAATTTAGTATGCAAATAAGAGACATGAGGGTGCCTGGGAAACCCGAAGATAAATCTAATCAGTTTCTGCAGTCTGACCTCCAGTAGAGAGCCCTCCGTAGGTTAAGGGACTGTAGTCGAATTGGGAAAAAACGAGAGAGGATACTAAAAAGTGACGGATATTGTGAGGAATGGAATCGTAGGAATTGTTTATTTGTTATTGTTTATTATTTAACTATAACTATCATGATTATCATTTTGTATATATAGTAGCTGTTGAGTAGAAAGGTCTAAGAGAGTTTAAACTTTAACCTTCTAGGAATAAAAAATATATTGCTATTACTTTGAAAATATTCCAGTTCTGCTGCAGTTATGGCTTCATGAGCTCCTATTCCTTGATAAGCAGACTGTTTTATTTATGAAATTATTTTAATAAAATTGTTGAATTATTTTATTTTGTTGTAATTTACTGATAAAAATTAATACCTTTGCTTTTAATGTATTTTTAATTGTATAATTACATCTTATGTTACAGGCAATCCAATTTCTTAGTTGGTTGGAAAAAGAACCACAAAGTATGGTATGGCTTCCTGTACTTCATAGAGTTGCTGCGAGTGAATCAGCTAAACATCAAGCAAAATGCAATATTTGTAAAGCTTATCCAATCTTAGGTTTTAGGTGAGTATTTATTCTCCTATGTAACGCTAATTTAGTCTTTAAATTTAAATTTTTTCGCAAGTAAATTCAAATTGGTTTAAAATTATGAAGATGATCAGGGGTGAAGTATATTAAAAATAGTTGTTATATATATTTTTTTTTTACTGCACCCCTGATTATCTCCTTCATAATTTGAAATAATACGATCAATTATTTATATGTATGATCTAATTGGTTTAATTCTGTTGCCTTTCTAAACGTTTAAAAAATTTCATTAAATAAATGTAGTGTGATAAATATATTACATGTATAGTCTATAAATATTGTAATTTTTGGTTTTAGATATCGTTGCCTAAAGTGTCTTAACTTTGATATGTGTTCGGCATGTTTCTTCTCTGGTCGCAAAGCTAAAAATCATAAACTCAGTCATCCAATGCAAGAGTATTGTACAGCAGTAAGTTTCCATATTTGAATGGTTTATATTTTGATATATTCATGAATATGTTTGTTATTTATTATGATTGTTTCTTTGCCAGACTACCTCTGGAGAAGATGTAAGAGATTTCACAAGGGCCCTTAGGAATAAATTCAAGTCAAAGAAGTATTGGAACAAACATCCACGAGTAGGATACCTACCAGTGCAGACAGTGTTGGAGGGTGACCCGTTGGCAGCTCCTCCTACTCCTCCTCACGCTCCAGCTGCTTCCCAGCACGATGTCCATTCCACTTTGGAAATGTACGCTTCCAGGCTGGCCGAGGTCGAGCTTCGCACTCGTACCAATTCCACACCTGATTCGTAAGTACCATACTCATTTTCTTTTCTTATTTACTCCTTTTCTCCGGTTCTTAGAGTTCGCAAGTTTTTTTGTTAGAAAACAAGAGAGAAAGAGCAGTATTTTTTTTTTTAAATTTGAATTAAAAGGAATATTATTTTTGCTTATTACTTAATAAGTTCCAGAATAAGTTATGATTATGTATGTATATTTTCATTTAATTGTAGAGAGTATGATGTAAAGAAACATATTTCTATTAATTTTAATGATAGTAATAATTTTTTAAAGCAAAATTTTCAGTTTATTGGGATATGTTTACATTTTTCATAGTTCAGCATTACTAACTTTTTTTGTTTTGGTATCTATAATAATGGTTTTATATTGATACTGAGATTTCTTTAAACAATATTTAACTCTTTCTCTTTCTTGTAATGCAATGAAATTTATCAAAGTTACATTTTATATGTAACTATTGTTTTTTCTAAAACAATTGTCTATGCTTAGTATTTGACTTTTCATTATAATATATTAATCGTGATAAGTACAAGTCACATTTTGTGTATTACATGTCTTCACCCTTGAGGGTGTGTAAATCATAGGTACATTAAAAATCAGTGCTTACTGTTTTTTTTTTTTTTGGAACAGTTCAATTCAAGAATCTTTCACCATATATCAAGTTGCATATTATCTTCTAGACAATTATACAGTAAAAAGAAAAAAAAATTAGATTAAGTAAATATAACTTTTACTCCTTGTCCTTACCACGATAGATATAGAGTTTGTACATCATAAATAATCTCTTTCTCGCTTGATACATTACCTATATATGAGTTACCATACACTACTGCTGTTAATACAATTTTATTTTATGGCTCTAAGTCTGTGAGCTGTTATAAGTTTTTATAAATAGATGGGCGGTTGGCCCATATCTTAAGCCTCCAATCTGGAGTATCAGGTTTTTGATTTTGAGATAATATTACTTTTTGACATGTTTTTACTTCAAAATTTAAATATTAATAAAGGAAAATTTTAATTAAAATTAAAATTACGCTATATTTTGTATGAAACTTCATATTTGGTAATCACTAATATTGTTGAATGCTATTCTTTGCATGTTTTTTAATAGTGAGCAAAAACTTCCAGGAAATTTACTTGAACATTAAATTGATCTAAGAAGAATAGAAGAACTAATAAAAACAAGAATTTCTTATCTTACAATATGGATTTTTTTTTCTATTATCAATTTACTTTAAACTTAGAGCCATGTTTTTAATTCTTTTTAGTTATTTTATTGTTATACATGCATTGATAAATTTTATGAGTTCAAACTAAAAAAAAGGTCTTTCATATTTTTATATAAGTCAAGTGGTTTCCTTCCAGTATTTGCTCACTTTTTTCTTTAGTTTTCCATCACTCACTGATCTATCTGCCTCAGAGTTTTTTTAACTTTATCATGCACTGCATTAGCCTTATGTTAAATCATTTTTCACATTGTCTGTTGTCTTGTAAGTGCTTTTTATAATAATTGTAAATGTTGATAATACCACCTAACATTACATTAGTTGTCCAATGTCAAAATAGCCTGTTCTAAAAGGGGATGTCCAGTAGTAATTATAAAAAAAGTCAAATTTTTATTTATCATTTATTCAGAAGTTTTGAGAATAAAAAAAAAAATTCAGAAAAGAAAAGTAAAATAAATTCGGAGAAAGAAATTAGAGGGAGTTACAGTGTAAGGTGGTGTTTCCAGAGATGATGAGCACACTCTTATAGCTGCCTATTGTAGCTCGTTGAACGGGGGAGAGCCGTCGTCCATCCCAAGGAGCCCGGTACAAATCATCCAAGCGATTGATGCTGACCAGCGCCATGAGTTGGAGAACATGATAAGGTCAGTATCTCATGCTCATTTGTCAAAAAAGGGATTCAAAATAAAATATGGGCTTAAAGAAAAATTAATGTTAACAGAATTTTTTTTTAATTTACATTAAATGAATTATAAAATTTATTGATGTATTCTAATCATAAATTCATTATTGCCAAATATTGCCTAGTTTGGTAATATATTTTATATAAGTAATTGACATAATATTTTTTTTTCTATTGAAAAAACTATTTGATACCTTTCAATATCTGATTTAGTCATCTGTGCTTAACATTTTAATTTCTTAGTCATTATCTCTCTCAAGGGCTTATAACATCCAAAACTTTTAATTACTGGTATATATGTCTCCTCAATATAATCCAAAATAAGTTATTATTAATCAATAGTAGTAATTAACCAAAATGATAGAGGAAAAAATCCTTAGGACCACATTTAGCCCACACTGTTTAAATATAATTATATTTTTAAAATTTTATTATTAACATTTTTATTCTATACATGTATATATGTAAAACCATATTTTAGCAACATTTCAGCCCTTTCCTTTGGCAATTTCTAATTTATTGTCTTCTATATCTCAGTTACATTATCAAAATTATATGTTTTCATAAATACAGTTATACAATTATATGTTCCTGGAATTTTTTGTTATAGATTTTTTTTATCATTACATAGTTCTGTTTTAAATAATGTGGGTTAAATATAGTCCGAAGGATGTTTTCCTCAATCGTTTTGATTGATATTTAATAATTAAAAATGAATGTAGTAAAAAAAAATAAACAAATAAAAAATAAAATAAGTAATAATAAAAAA